>NW_021278750.1:0-4475 GCF_002162155.2 Triticum dicoccoides
TCGTCCAAGAACTTCTTTCTCCGGAACCTGTCATGATTAGTAGAAACAAGAAACAAAATTCGAGAATAATGTTCCTATGAACAACTAGGATGTGGTTGTAACGTGCTCACAGTAAAGCAAATATCAATATCTTACAAGTTCTTACCATGCGATAGGTGGTGACAGGCAACCAGCGGTGTCAAATAACTCCGAAGATTGTGTAAAGCGATTGCCAGGGGAACGTACGTATACACGGTGTAGAAATATGTGGAGCTGGGTTGGCTATATATGGTAGCAAAAGATTAGCAATAATCAACTCAAAGATGCAATGTTGAATAAACGCTCAACGACGGTACTGTGCTGGTCCTAGGCTAGACCGAACTAGAGAAGCGAGCCTAGAACACTAATGAGGTCACGGCATAGCACAACTAGCATCAATGAAGGATAAATAGCTCTGGACAGCAAGATATAAGTGAAGATCACAACGGCAGTAAAGATAATGATGAATAACAACTGCCAAGCAAGATATATAACAACTCTCTCTTCAACTTTCCTCTTGAAAAGTTTGCTACTAACTCAAGTTTTCCAATGCAAAAAGAATCACTCAATTCCGAATTGATATGAGGAGTCAATTTTAAAACTGGCCTGAAAAATTGGAACAAAGTGTATGCGCGAACTTTGGAGGGCAAAAAGACCTATTTAGAAGCTGATTTTGAGACGCCAAATATTGAACTAGCTTTTGCAACTATTCAGATGCATCTAGTCGCTAGCTTTAATTTGAGTACTTGTGGAGCCAAAACGGCGTTCGTATGAGGAAGTTATGCCTGTTTTACTAAACAGTGCACAAAACAGATTCCAATCCGAATTCAACTACGAGATTGAGTCTAGATAGATCCGAATTTTGTTTTTTTTCTTCTCTTTTTTTTCCTCTCTTTTTTTTTCCTCACACTTTTTTTTCTTTTCCTTTCTTTTTTTTTCTCTGACTTTTTTTTTACTTTTTTTTTCTCTCGTTTTTTTTCTCTATCTTTTTTTCTCTCTCCCTCTTTCCAAAACAAACTAGATAAGATGTAGATTGGATCAAGCGAAGATGGGAACGATCTCAACTATGATTATGACAATGAACGGTGGGTAGCACATGGAGGAAATTGATGGATGGGTGGTGGACAGCGGAAGGGATAACGATGCAGCGGCGACGTGACTAATGTGAACAGAACTCGAAACTCTAAACGACCTAGACACTAAGACCAGCAACTTGACACGACGATGCAACCGATAATTCAACTATGCAAGCAATGAAAAGAAAATTGCAAAGGCTCAGACTGGCTTGGACAAAGGATGAATAGATCTAACTCTTTTTTATGGATTTTCCTTGGACAATAGGTAAGAAAATAAATCTAATCTAGGAAAACTGGAAATTCTCACCGAGCAACCTGAAAACTGATACCACTTGATAGAGACGGGGTGTCCCGATCTTTCGATGAGATGATAACTATCAATTTGGTGAAGATGACTTTGACGATCCGACTACAAACGTGCACGACTTTGCGCCTTAGCAATCGCTAAACCAACTCCGAGAGGTTATTGACCACGCTGGAGCACAATCAACCTGACCACGAAGGTCTATTCCTGCAAGCAATCGAAGAACAAGCAAGAATATGATAAAAGCAATCTGAATATTGCGAGGATATATGAAGTATTGATAAAGGTGGGGATCCGTAAGCGGTCTTGGTCTGGTCGTTGGACACAAACGAAGTACACGAAGTTGCAATGGCTAACTTTTAACTAAACAAATCCCAAGGAAAAAGCTACTAGATGGATCTACTTATATAGGAGGAAGGGGTGGCGGCCAAGGAGGTGGGAGAACGTCCCAAGGCATCCTAAAACCAACCCTAGGTCGTACAAGGCCAATGCGCCCAAGTGGAGGTGATGTAACACCTTTGGACTTGTAGTTTGACTCGGATTCTGCTGCAGCATCAGATTGTTTCGTCCACAACTCAATGCTCCGGACGAATTTGAAGGTGATTCCAATTGGGTTGGAAAGTGCACGAAATCTAGTTTCCAACAAAAAAAAGAATCACCCAATTCGGAGTCCGTATGAAAAACTTGTGTGCGTTTTGAGTCAGGTATGTCTGTGCAGTCCGAATCTGAATCCAGAACGTGAGAGACTTGGACTCTATCTTCTCTTGGGCCAAAAGTGACGTGAGAGAACTTTTTGGACAGCAAATTGATGAGGACATCAATACAATTGTTACACCCACAGCCCCTGCTGCTATACATACTGGACCAATTACTAGAGCTCATGCACGCCAACTAAATTACCAGGTACTTTCGTTTCTTGGTAATGATTCTAATGTTCATGAGAATATGATGCTGCCTAAATTGGATACATTTGTTTTGCTTACAAATGAAGGGCCTAGCTTGGAGAAGGATGAACATTGGAACAAGAACGGAGTTACAAGTGATGATTTCAGGACTTTGAAGCCACCATAATGTGTGCATGAAGCCTTGGACGAAATATACAAGATGCCACTTCATAAATTTCGTCCCGAGGCTATTTTAGGTGCTGCGTCACCTTATTATTGGGCCAGGCCCATGTAATTTCGAAGTACATAAGTATAGGCTATTTTTAGAGTCCGTATGTGTGGGGAAACAAGAGATAGGGTTGATTTCGGACCCCTCCACCAAGGGCCACGAAATCCCCCCCCCCCTTTTCCTCCATATATACAGCCCTTAGGGCATCGTTTAGACTTTGGGTTTTGTTTAGATTAAAAGTTCGCCATAGCTGCAACTTCGCGTACTTCGTTTGTGTTCAACGACCAGACAAAGGCGTCACAGAACCCCACCTTGATCAATAAAGCTTTCATCTTATATTCGCAATATCCAGATTGCAATCTCAGTTTCTTGCTTGTTCTTCGTTTGCTAGCAGGAAATAGACCCTCGTGGTCAGGTTGATCGTGCTCCGGCGTGGTCAATAACCTCTCGGAGTTGGTTTAGCGATTGCTAAGGCGCGACGTCCTCGCACGTTCGTAGTCGGATCGTCAAAGTCGACTTCCAACAAAGCGATATCCATCATCTCATCGAAAGACGGGACACCTTTGCCTCTATCAAGTGGTATCAGATTTCCAGGTTGCTCGGTGAGATTTTACAGTTTTTCGTAGTTTAGATCGAGTCTGTTCTTCATACCTACAGTCCACGAAAAAGCCACACAAAAAAATTAGGGTTAGTTCATCATATCCGAACCAATCTGAGCCTTTGCATAATCTTTTTAGGGTTTTGCTTTGTTGAATTTGCGGTTGCATCGTCGGTCTAGTTGCTGGTCTTAGCGTCTAGTCTTTTAGAGTTTCGAGTTCTGGTCATAAGTTGTCACGCCGCCGCCGCACCATCATCATCGCCCCTGCCATCTACCACCACCGTTCCGAATCCGTATCCATATACCACCACCAATCCGTGCCCATATACCACCACCGATCCATATCCATATACTACCACCGCTACCACCACCGCTGCCATATACCACCACCATATATCCACCACCAATCCGAGTTCCTTGCTTATTAGGTTTGTTTTCGGGATCCATCCAGATTCCGATTCGTGTTTCCTTGCCGGAGTCGGGTATCCACGCTCCGTTTAGGCCCAAAATTTTTCGAAAACGCATTTTTCGAAAAATTTTCTGGCTATCCTATTTTTAGGTGTTTCTGAGTGTTTTGAGACAGGTGCCATTATAGGAAGTTTTTTTGACCCGTTTCCAGTTTTTGGGTCCGGGCAGTCGAAAAAAAAAAATTGGTCGAAAAATTTCGTGCCCATCCTGTCAGTTTGAGCTAGGAAGAGTTTTGAGACACTCGCCATTATAGTGATTTTTCGCAAAAAAAAAAGCAGCGCAAAAAAAAGAGCGCAAAAAAAAAAGAGCGAAAAAAAAATTCAGAGTGTGCTTTTCCCTTGTTTACGTGTCGCGCCGTGATTTTGTTGGTGTTCTAGGCTCGCGTCTCTAGCACAGTCTAGCCTAGGACCAGCACAGTACCGTCGTTGAGCGTTTATTCAACTTTGCATCGCTGAATTGATTATTGCTGACCCTTTTTGCTACCATAGTATAAGCCTTCCCAGCTCCACATACATCTACGTCGTGCGTTTGACTCTCCCTGGTAATCGCTCTATCCAAGCTTTGAGAGTTTTGACTACAACGGTTGCCGATCACCGCCTGTTGCTGGGTAAGAACTGGTAAGAATTTGAGTTTTGCTTGACGGATTTGTGACACCCACCACCACCACTTGTTCGTAGTTTGTAGGATCATATTCTTGTGTGTTTCTATTGCTGCTAACCATGCCAGGATCACAAGCCGACGAGATTGACTGGGAGAATTTATCGAACAAGGAGCTTCATGATAAGTTTCAGCAAATGATGACTGAACAGGTGCAAGATGTGCTGAACAATTTTGAAGAGGCCATGGAGAAGATCACTGGCCTTGAGAAGACGTTCGAAACAAAGCTCGATAACAGATT
>NW_021278751.1:0-1016 GCF_002162155.2 Triticum dicoccoides
GTGCAAAAGGTGCACTTCCCAAGGTTACCAAACAAACGTGCATCACGTAGAGCAATAAAAACAGCACGTAAAAGTTCCAAATGTTCTTCTGATGAGGACATCAATACCATTGTTACACCCACAGCCCCTACTGCTACATATACGGGACCAATTACTAGAGCTCGCGCACGCCAATTAAATTATCAGGTACTTTCGTTTCTTGGTAATGATTCTAATGTTCATGAGAATATGATGCTGCCTAAATTGGATACATTTGTTTTGCTTACAAATGAAGGGCCTAGTGATGAGGACATCAATACAATTGTTACACCCACAGCCCCTGCTGCTATACATACTGGACCAATTACTAGAGCTCGTGCACGCCAACTAAATTACCAGGTACTTTCGTTTCTTGGTAATGATTCTAATGTTCATGAGAATATGATGCTGCCTAAATTGGATACATTTGTTTTGCTTACAAATGAAGGGCTTAGCTTGGAGAAGGATGAACATTGGAGCAAGAACAAGCATGGAGATGATGGCATGCGCAAGGGGAACAAGAACGGAATTACAAGTGATGATTTCAGGACTTTGAAGCCAACATAATGGGTGCATGAAGCCTTGGACGAAATATACAAGATGCCACTTCATAAATTTCGTCCCGAGGCTATTTTAGGTGCTGCGTCACCTTATTATTGGGCCAGGCCCATGTAATTTCGAAATACATAAGTATAGGCTATTTTTAGAGTCCGTATGTGTGGGGAAACAAGAGATAGGGTTGATTTCGGACTCCTCCACCAAGGGCCACGAAATTCCCCCCTCTTCCTCCATATATACAGCCCTTAGGGCATCGTTTAGACTTTGGGTTTTGTTTAGATTAAAAGTTCGCCATAGCTGCAACTTCGCGTACTTCGTTTGTGTTCAACGACCAGACAAAGGCGTCACAGAACCCCACCTTGATCAATAAAGCTTTCATCTTATATTCGCAATATCCAGATTGCAATCTTAGTTTCTTGCTTGTTCTTCGTTTGCTTGCA
>NW_021278752.1:0-1053 GCF_002162155.2 Triticum dicoccoides
CCCAAGGTGCGCTTACATGTATGTCATCAACAATCGCAGTTTGGGCCGAATTTTGGCCCATTTCTTGGACTATTACTTAGTTTCGGGGGTCCTGGAGTGATTTCCACAATTTACGAACCCCGTGGTGCGTTTACGTTTCGGTCATCAACACTCACAATTTTGGCCGATTCTGGTCCGTTTCGTGCACTATTACTCGCCGCTTTGGGGTCCCAGAGCGATTTCCATGGTTGTTGAACTCCAAGGTGCACTTACGTGTCTGTCATCAACATTCATAGTTTTTGCCAATTCTGGCCCGTTTCTTGGACTATTACTCTGTTTTGGCGTCCCGGTGTGATTTCCATGATTGACGAACACCGGGGTGCCTTTATGTGTCGGTTAGCAACACTCGCATTTTGGGCCGCTTTTGGCCCGTTTCGTCGACTATTACTCACCGTTTTGGGGCCCCAAAGCGATTTCCATGGTTGTTGAACCCCATGGTGCGCTTACGTGTCGATCATCAACAATCGCAGTTTGGGCCGATGTTGGCCCGTTTCTTGCACTATTAATTAGTTTTGGGCGTCCCGCAGTGATTTCCACGAAGGACGAACTCCGTGGTGCGTTTACATGTCAGTCATCAACACACAATTTTGGTCGACTCTGGTCCATTTCGTGCACGATTATTCACCATTTTGGCGTCCCAGAGCGATTTCCATGATTGACAATTCCCGGGGTGCGTTTGCGTGTCTGTCCTCAACACTCACAGTTTGGGCCAATTCTGACGCGATTCGAGGACTATTACTCAACATTTAGGGGTCCCGAAGCAATTTCCATAGTTGTTGAACCCCAAAATGCGTTTACGTGCCGGTCATGAACACTCACAGTTGTGGCCGATTCTGGCCCGTTTCGTGGACTATTACTCACTGTTTGGGGTCCCGGTGTGACTTGCGCAATTAACAAACCCCGGGGTGCGTTTACGTGTCGATCATCAACACTCTCAGTTTCGGCCGATTCGGGCTCGTTTTGTGGCACTCGCAGTTTTGGCCGATTCTGGCCCGTTTCATGGACTATTACTCA
>NW_021278753.1:0-2318 GCF_002162155.2 Triticum dicoccoides
TGCTTCACTCTAAGTCAGGAGGAGATCGAGCAGTTTTTCACCTGCCTCCTAGGAGTAAAACTTCCTTACGGTTACGCGGGGAAGATAAGAAGATACCTAGACCCAGCGAAGCAGAAGTTCAGCGGGATGAAGTCTCACGACTGTCACGTGCTGATGACGCAGATACTTCCAGTTGCAATCCGTGGGATCATGGACGCGCACGTCCGTGAAACGCTATTTGGCCTATGCAACTTCTTCGACGTCATCTCTCGGAAGTCGATTGGCGTGAGGCAACTCAGAAGGCTACAGGAAGAGATCGTGGTGATACTATGCGAGCTTGAGATGTACTTCCCGCCCGCATTCTTCGATGTTATGGTGCATCTGCTGGTCCATATAGTGGAGGATATCATCCAACTCGGGCCGACGTTCCTTCACAGCATGATGCCGTTCGAAAGGATGAATGGTGTCATCAAAGGATACGTTCGCAACATGTCACGTCCAGAAGGAAGCATAGCCAGGGGCTTTCTGACCGAAGAGTGCATCTCCTACTGCACGAATTATCTAGGCATCGAGAACCCCGTTGGTCTGCCCGTCAACAGGCACCTCGGCAGGCTCGCTGGATGGGGTCACCGTGAGGGTCGCCGCGAAATGCATGTCGACTTCGAGGGTCGACTCGCCGACTTCGAAAGAGCAAACCTAGTCGCGCTACAACACATAGACGTGGTCGATCCTTGGGTGGTAGAGCACAAAACCTTTATTAAAAAGACGTACAATGACCTAGGCCAACAGAGGACGGACGGAGATACACTCAAAGAGCACAACTCATGTTTCACGCGTTGGTTCAAGCATAAGCTTCTGTCGTACCCTTTACATGAGGATTCTTCCGCGGAAGAACAACTCATATTCGCCTTGTCACAGGGCGCCGAGCACAACCTGATGACCTATGAGGCGTACGATATCAACGGCTACACATTCTACACCGAGGCCAAGGACATGAAGAGCGATGGTTATCAGAACTCCGGGGTAACGATGGAATCCTACACCGGTAACGACAAGGACAGATACTACGGAAGGATCGAGGAGATCTGGGAGCTGAGCTACGCTGGAGAGAAGGTCCCGATGTTCCGTGTCAGATGGGCCAAGAACTTCATAAAAGAAGACCGGTATTTCACCACCATGGTTATACCCGAAGCCAAATCCAAGACCGCGGGCGCAAACGTCACCGCGAAAAATGAGCCATGGGTACTGGCTTCCCAAGTGGACCAATGCTTCTTCATTACCGACCCGCCAAAGCCCAGTCGTGTTGTCGTGAGGAGAGGCAAAAGGAAGATCATCGGAATGGATGGAGTAGCCAATGAGCAAGACTTCGACAAGTACGGCGACCCGAGGATCGAACATGACGATGATGATGAAGTAGCAGCATACACCACAAGAAGAAGCAGGACCACCCTACCTAAAGGACGTCCGTTCCACAGAAGAACTCCATTTGCGAAAAAGAAGGGCAAGAAGATTGTGAACAGATAGCTAGCTAAGATCGATTGTATTTAAATCATAGCCTTCATTTCTCGATTGTATTTCATGGGTACTTTTTGAACTATCATGAATATTTTTAAATTTCATGGACACTCGATCTCGATCCCCCTCCATCTCGATCGCTATCCCACCTCGCCAGATCCGGCCCCCCTCGCCGCCGAGCACCCCCCCAGTCCACCGGCCGCCGCCGCCGACCCCCCGCACCCTCGATTCCCCTACTCAACCGCCGCCGCCGACCCCCCGCACCCCGCGCACCGTCTTATAAAAAAAATTAGTATCAAACAGCTTTTTAAATGCTACTGTCTTATAAAAAAAATATTACTGTTATTATTTAAACAAGTTTGAACATATTTAAACATAAATAAGTATCAAACAGCTTTTTAAATGCTAAAAAAAATTTGTGGAGCCTGGGAGTCGAACCCAGGACCTCCTGGTGTGAGAACTGGCTGCTGACCAATCGAGCTAGTAGAGTGGGCTTGACATAGATAGGTTCTGGTACTACATAACCTTTTGGCTCGAGTTGAAATAAAAAAAATACTAATGGCGCACCACGGTGAGGTGCGCCATTAGTATGGACATGCTAATGGCGCACCACGGTGAGGTGCGGCATTAGTATTGTGGCCCCCCTTCGCCCGATCCCCCCTTCGCCCGATCCCCCTTCGCCCGATCCCCCTCGCTAGTTCTCTCCCTCTCGATCCACCGCCGCCGCCGCCGCTGCCCTCGCCCTCGCCCTCGCCCTCGCCCTCTCCCTCCCTCGCCCTCTCCCTCCCTCGCCCTCTCCTCGCCGCCCGGACGCCGCCCGGACA
>NW_021278753.1:7340-8925 GCF_002162155.2 Triticum dicoccoides
GGCACCGAGTACGATCCGTGCTCAGGACGGGCCACCTTCACCGCAGGATATCTCGAGGAGGGTGCATGTGGCGGGTAGGGCGATGCTACCGACAAATATGCTCAATGCTGCAACCGGTGCTATGCGGAGTCTGCATGACAGTGTTCTTGCTTTGGAGAAGCGGCGTCTCAGGGAGAAGGATGTGGCATACCCGGTTTTCGCGGCCAAGGTGCCAGAGGGCAAGGGCTTTGTGGATAACTCCATCGGGCGTACGATCGTCCTGCGTTTTGATGACATCCACGCTATGTTGAACCTTCATCCGCTGCACTACACCTTTGTTCGGCTATTTTCGCTGAGTATGGAGATGCGGATCATTCGCGACAAGACCCCGGACATCGTGATAGTCGACCCCTTCTACATGCGTGCCAAGATCTTGGGCAGCGCTGGGGACCGGCAGGTCGCGAGTTCTTACCTCGAAGGCGTCATTCTGGCAAACCAAGATAAGGATAACTTCCTCGTGCCTTACTTTCCCGAGTAAGTCCTCCCCTCAACCGGCCCGTAACATATGAATTCTTACTTTTCGATCGTTTTTCTTTTAACATTCCGTGTTTTCTGCAGTGACACACGTTGCACGCTCATCCTCCTAAGCCCCAAATATTCCATGGCCACGTATTTCGACCCGGACCGTCAGTCGAACGTAGACTACACAAATCTCAAGAAGGTTCTTGATGATGTTCTCCCCGGCTACGCCCAATCTGGAGGCACCTTCACCAGGCCTATTCGTAAGTACGGCAAGCACGTGTTCTCCCACAATACGATGTTCTGCTGCGTCAAGCAGCCGCCTGGCGGTCAGAAGGGTGCCTACTACGCCATCCATCACATGCGGGCGATCGTACGGGACCATCATCAACTTCTGCTACCGAGTAAACTCAAAGATTGGGCCGCGAGCTTGTCGGCAATCCAGGACGCGGACCTCCGACAAGAATTCTTTCGCATCCAGTCGGAGTTTGCGGAAATCATCCATCAAGATGTCCTTCGTACCTCGGGGCAGTTCTACCTCAGAAATCAATCGTCCAACAGTGACATCGACACAATGCTACAAATGCAGGATGACAACGCCCGTTCTTTCATGACTCCCACGATAGACGGTGGCTTCATCCACGCTCCGGTCCCTTGAGTCGAGCTGTCTAGTTCTGAAACATCGATTGGCTCATGTTGTAATTAAACTTTAATGAACTTGTAGTATGTCTCTTTGGTTTCGAGAGTCATTCAACTTAGATGTAATCGATGCTATTAATGTCTTCCTTTTCTCTTCCGATCGTTCTGTTGCATAATTATATATTGCTTATGTATTGTCTGTGAATTGGTACTAACGTTTCGTTTGGCTAGTGCATAGCGATGCCGACGTATGTCGTGTACAAGGGTAAGGTTCCCGGAGTCTACGATGACTGGGAGGAGTGTCGGAGACAGGTTCACCGATTCAGCGGTAACAGTTACAAAGGGTACACCACTAGGGCCGAGGTCGAATCTAGATACGCCCGCTATCTAGCGGGAGAGGGGAGGGAGCGTTGGAGGAACCGGATGAAGACGAGTTTCATCGTGATGA
>NW_021278754.1:0-1725 GCF_002162155.2 Triticum dicoccoides
TTTTGCAGAAAAAATGAAGTTGGCTCTGGAGAAGAAGGACTCGGACCTCGCCGCCGCGCAAAAAGCAGCTCAAGATAAAACTGCTCTCGCAGACCAGAAGCTTGCTTCAATCGGGACACTAGAAGAAGAGGTGACCAAACTGAAATCTTGTCTTAATGAAGCTAACCGCGAAGTGACCAGTCTGAAGAAGGACAAGGTCGCCCTGAATGAAAAGCTGGAGTCTGTGATCTGTAAGAGGAATGACACGGAAGCTTATCTGAGGACTCTTGCCAAGAAGCTTTATCTCACGCTGGAAGGTATTTCTTTTAATCCGACTGTGTTGATGCTTGCGATCGGATCTTGCTTGGTCGATTGACTATTTTTTGCTGCAGAATTCTGTCAAGACTTCAACGAGGAAACTGGAAGGGTCGAGACGGGTCTGGACCCTATCGCTTCTCCAGTCTACGACAAAACTGCAATGAACGTGCTCCGACTGGAGTCCCGTATCGCCAGCGCCATAAGCTACCTCGCGCGCCTGAAGGAGGTAGTCTCCCGAATCGACTCATCGCTTTGGCCGGGGGCGACGCTTCAGAATGACTTGGAATCCTTGATGACTCGACTGAACGAGATCCCTGACCGAGTGCAAGAATGGAAGAAATCCTCCGCTCGGTGTGGTGCTGATGTGGCGCTGTCCTTGGTGCGAGTCCATTGCAAGGAAGCTCGTGAAGACAAGCTGGCTGCGATCAAAGTTGCTAACACCAAAAAGCATGACTTCCAGTCCTTCATGGAGACTTTCATTGCTGCGCCACTCGGATCGCTGATGGGATCGACCTGGACTCGTTTGTGGCGCCTGCCATCCCTCCTCCGGCCGAGTGAACAAACTTATGAAACTTGAATCTGCTTTAAATTTGCCTCGGAATGCCGAGTGACTGTTGTAACCATTGAACTCCTTCGGGCTTGATGCCCGAGCACTTTTGATTTGCTGCTTGGAACTTTTAGGATTTATCTGAATTTGGTTTATCTCCGAATGTGCTTGTGTTTGCCTTCAAATGGACTTTGCTCACTCCTTGGAATAGTATTTGTGCTGGAGACGCAGCTCTGAGGGGGCAGCTCCAGTCGACCCGCGCTTCGTCATCCTCGCGGATAGGGATGGAGCGGGCGTTGTATTTGCGTCGTAGCTCCGAAGGAGAAGGTTGCAGTCGACCTGCACCTCATCATCCTTGTGGATGGGGATGGAGCAGACGTTGTATTTGTGTCGTAGCTCCGAAGGAGAAGGTTACAGTCGACCTGCACCTCGTCGTCCTTGCGGATAGGGATGGAGCGGACGTTGAACTTGTGTCGCAGCTCCGAAGAAGAAGGTTCTAGTTGACCTGCACGTCGTCATCCTAGCGGATAGGGATATGTTTCAAACATAGGCGAGTACTAGACTGCAGCTAAGTCTCCTAGTGGGAGAACTTAGGCGAGTGCTGGACTGCAGCTAAGCCCCCGAGTGGGAGGTTTGCTCTCCACTCGGTAGGATTTTTTTCAAACTTAGGCGAGTGCTGGACTGTAGCTAAGTCACCTAGTTGGAGAACTTAGGCGAGTGCTGGACTGCAGCTAAGTCTCCTAGTGGGAGAACTTAGGTGAGTGCTGGACTGCAGCTAAGCCCCCGAGTGGGAGGGTTGCTCTCCACTCGGTAGGATTTTTTTAAACTTAGGCGAGTGCTGGACTGCAGCTAAGTCTCCTAGTGGGACAACTTAGGCGAGT
>NW_021278755.1:0-1199 GCF_002162155.2 Triticum dicoccoides
GTACTCAAAGCGTGACATTTCCCCGAAGGGACAGACACAGGAACGAAGAAGGACACATGCCGGCCAGCCTAAGTGTTCCAGAGCCGTAGCAAGCTACCATGGCTCAGCGGTAACACTAGGAGACATTTCCCGGTAAGAGAGGCTACTAAAGATAAACAACTAGATAGTCAGATCCCACACATACCAAGCATTTCAATCATACACACAATATGCTCGATATGTGCAAATACAACGAAGCATCACAACATGACTCTACGACACAAGTACTTTATTTAAGGCTCAGGGAGCCATACATAGCATACACAAAGATACGGGTCACACGACCCAGCATTCAAGTCATACAGTCATACAAACCAGCAGCGGAAGTACATTGTCTGAGTACAGACAACTAGTAAAATAAAAGAGGCTTGGAAGCCTAGCTATACTACGTGGTCCTTCACAAGCTTAGGGTCACCACCTGGGTCTTTAGCCTACTCGTTGATGTCAACGTCTACATAGAACCCATCAGAAGGGGTTGCAGCGTCTTCTGTAAAAATGTAGATTATAGCAACATGAGTACAAAGGTACTCAGCAAGACTTACATCAGATCCTACATACATGCTTAGTATCAAGAAGGGTTGGTGGAGTTGTTGCAGCAAGCCAGCTTCGACTCTTGGCTAGACTATCCTACGATACTCCAACTTAAAATGGTTTTGCGCACACGAGTCCACTACTCACCACTTCAATACATCACCGAGGATCCACCTCCGTCTTCCTACGGAAGAGCCATCCTTGGCACTCACTCTTATCTTGAGGCTTTTAGTAGTTTCCATTTACTTGTCTATGAACTGTATAGGCAACCAAGTAGTCCTTTACCGCGGACGCGGCTATTCGAATAGATCATGTTAACCCTGCAGGGGTGTACTTCTTCATACATGTTTCCACCACTTAGCGTCTGCACACGACATGTGCTCGGCAGACTTCAAGCGAAAGCCGACGTGGGTGTAGACCACGACCTACCTAAACACTTAAGCCTCTAGTCCAGGTTTATCGCCTATTCAGGTTCCATCCGCAGGGAGTCCGGCCGAGGTTTCCCATACGGCCCCGAACGATGTGAACAGGGTTCCCGAGATACCTAACGGGTATTCGGTACACCGTGCCACGTACCTACCGCATCACAGCCCACCCCTACGGTCAGCGCTGTCCACGGCCTCCAGTAG
>NW_021278756.1:0-1206 GCF_002162155.2 Triticum dicoccoides
TAAACCGGGCTGTAGCGGGCTAACAGGACTCCAGTACTCAAAGCGTGACATTTCCCCGAAGGGACAGACACAGGAACGAAGAAGGACACATGCCGGCCAGCCTAAGTGTTCCAGAGCAGTAGCAAGCTACCATGGCTCAGCGGTAACACTAGGAGACATTTCCCGGTAAGAGAGGCTACTAAAGATAAACAACTAGATAGTCAGATCCCACACATACCAAGCATTTCAATCATACACACAATATGCTCGATATGTGCAAATACAACGAAGCATCACAACATGACTCTACGACACAAGTACTTTATTTAAGGCTCAAGGAGCCATACATAGCATACACAAAGATACGGGTCACACGACCCAGCATTCAAGTCATACAGTCATACAAACCAGCAGCGGAAGTACATTGTCTGAGTACAGACAACTAGTAAAATAAAAGAGGCTTGGAAGCCTAGCTATACTACGTGGTCCTTCACAAGCTTAGGGTCACCACCTGGGTCTTTAGCCTACTCGTTGATGTCAACGTCTACATAGAACCCATCAGAAGGGGTTGCAGCGTCTTCTGTAAAAATGTAGATTATAGCAACATGAGTACAAAGGTACTCAGCAAGACTTACATCAGATCCTACATACATGCTTAGTATCAAGAAGGGTTGGTGGAGTTATTGCAGCAAGCCAGCTTTGACTCTTGGCTAGACTATCCTACGATACTCCAACTTAAAATGGTTTTGCGCACACGAGTCCACTACTCACCACTTCAATACATCACCAAGGATCCACCTCCGTCTTCCTACGGAAGAGCCATCCTCGGCACTCACTCTTATCTTGAGGCTTTTAGTAGTTTCCATTTACTTGTCTATGAACTGTATAGGCAACCAAGTAGTCCTTTACCGCGGACGCGGCTATTCGAATAGATCATGTTAACCCTGCAGGGGTGTACTTCTTCATACATGTTTCCACCACTTAGCGTCTGCACACGACATGTGCTCGGCAGACTTCAAGCGAAAGCCGACGTGGGTGTAGACCACGACCTACCTAAACACTTAAGCCTCTAGTCCAGGTTTATCGCCTATTCAGGTTCCATCCGCAGGGAGTCCGGCCGAGGTTTCCCATACGGCCCCGAACGATGTGAACAGGGTTCCCGAGATACCTAACGGGTATTCGGTACACCGTGCCACGTACCTACCGCATCACAGCCCACCCCTACGG
>NW_021278757.1:0-1996 GCF_002162155.2 Triticum dicoccoides
AATTTCGGTTAAATCTGGTCAAACTATGGTCAAACTACTTATTCAAGAAGTATTAGTGTTACTAAATAATTATTCAAGAATATTAGTTTTACTAAATAACTATTTTAGTTTTTTTTGAATTTTGGTCAAATCTGGTCACACTATGGTCAAACTACTTATTCAAGAAATATTAGTGTTACTAAATAATTATTGTTTTTTAGAATAATAGTTTCAAATTCAAACAGTGAAACGTGTGACTTCATGCTCAAGCTAAACTCCTGAGGGTTAATAGGATTGATATCTTACTATTGTCAGGAAAACAACAAGTGCAGACTTGGAAAAGAGGGGGAATAGAACCCGAAAGTTAAGCGTGCTCAGGCTGGAGTAGTGAGAGGATGGGTGACCGGCCGGGAAGTTAGATAATTTGGAATAATGAGGGGCGATTAGAGATTAGAGGTTAAATTGAGCAGTGATGAGGGGTGTTTAGAGAGTAAATTGTAAAATAATTCAGAAATTTGAAAATCAGGAAAAATTAAAAAATTAAAAAGAAAATCATAAAATTTTCTTTAGTCCTGGTTGGTGTCCAGACAGCAGCCACGTGGAAGGCCTTTAGTCCCGGTTCGTAACAGAACCGGGACAAATGGGCCTTTTTCTACTAGTGTTCATGGCTTATTGAGCGGTAGGACCTGTGTACCAATGTTGGCAGTAGGACCCACCTTGTTTTTTAGAGTCTAGTGAGCTCTATAAATATTTTCTTCCATCTAATATAGATAGGTAATAGCCAGTGAAAAACTTATTTTGTTCCATCTAAAAAAATAGATAGTGGCCGGGCAAAAAAAACTTGAAACCATGCATTCATGATTTGATGTTATTTCGTTCTATACAAAAATAAAAATGGAAATATAAGTTAACAAGTAAAAGTTTGGTACACGGGGTTTGAACCGGGGACCATTATGGTCTGAGCAAACGGCGGTGCTAATAGGCTAGAATTTTATTTAGATACTTATATGTATTTAGATACTATATGCATCCGAAAAATAATATTATGGTCATTGACCGAAGGGAGCGTCCCTTTTGCAATGCACTGCCTATCATTAAGAAGTACATTGCATACATATACTATATGTTAGTTTTCCTAATGCATATTCTTGGCATGTTGATATCTTTTACCTCGAAAACATAAATACATAAAACACATAAATACGTAATAATGTTGGTTTGTGCTAAAACAAGGAAAGAAATCATGATTTCATCAATGCAAAATGCCAAATCAATTTGTAGATTTTTTAGTGGTATTCACATCGGACGTGGACTTTAATTTGGAACATGGTTCCACAGGATCCCCCTGCGAATAGTAAATTTGGAAAACATACTTGGATAAAAAATCTGATTTTTTTGTAAGATATGTAGCCGACCGATATACTCGCGTATGAAGCTTCATGATGAAATGATATCCGTGGTATTCTGAGCAAAAATGAAGAAACGATGCTATAAAAAAGGCAACTGCTAGGCGTCAGCCGAAAAGGATCAGCCACTTCGCCAGCCATCGATTCACCCTAATAAGAACCCGTTTGATCCTCCTGTTGAGTTGACCATGCCATCTCTTCAATCCCCATGTACGCAACATCCGCATAAGTTGCAAAAAAACACCTGCATAAGTTGCAAAGAAGCATCCCCGATTCCCGACCCATGCCCTCGTGTAGCTCTAGTGGGGGTATCAGCTTCCGTCGACAGAGCATGTTGTAACATAGCATCCTACACGACTCTGGCGGCAGCTCATAAGCTCATCACGCTCGAGCATGCTGCAATGCAACACCCACGTGACTTCGGCTAGCAACCGCGCTAGTCCATCTTGCAAGCACAACGGTGGCAGCATGCGATGCTACATCACAACTCCTTTCTTCCTGCTCGCCACGGATCTCTGGCTTGCAGCACCCTGACCCGGCTCTATCGCAACCTTGAAGTAGCCGACGCTCCAAGCTAGGGGCCATATGACACTCCGGTGAGTGGCCTCGAA
>NW_021278758.1:0-528 GCF_002162155.2 Triticum dicoccoides
AGTTTTGATGAGGTCCCCGTAACCAGACCCCAGGGTTGCCCAAACGTTCGGATCGCCCTGGGACCCAAAATTAGTGGGTAATAGCACAGAAAACTGCCAGAATGGACCAAATCTGCAAGTTTTGACGAGGTCCCCGTAACCATACCCCGGGGTTCCTCGAACGTTCGGATCGCCCCGGGACCTAAAATTAGTGGGTAATAGCTCAGAAAACTGGTAAGATTGGACCAAATATGCGAGTTTTGACGACGTCCCCGTAACTAGACCCCGGGGTTCCTCGAACGTTCGGATCGCCCCAGGACCCAAAATCAATGAGTAATAGCATAGAAAACTGGCCAGAATGGACCAAATATGCGAGTTTTGATGAGGTCCCCGTAATAGGACTCTCAGTGTTCCCCGAATGTTCGGATCGTCTCGGGACCCAAAATCAGTGAATAATAGCACAGAAAACTGGTCAGAATGGATCAAATATGCAAGTTTTTACGAGGTCCCAGTAACCAGACCCCTGGGGTTCCCCGAACGTTCGGATCG
>NW_021278758.1:6132-6560 GCF_002162155.2 Triticum dicoccoides
CTGCCAGAATGGACCAAATCTGCAAGTTTTGACGAGGTCCCCGTAACCATACCCCGGGGTTCCTCGAACGTTCGGATCGCCCCGGGACCTAAAATTAGTGGGTAAAAGCACAGAAAACTGGCCAGAATGGACCAAATATGCGAGTTTTAACAACGTCCCTGTAACAGGACCTCGGGGTTTCTCGAACATTCGGATCGCCCCGGGACCCAAAATTAGTGGGTAATAGCGTAGAAAACTGGTCAGAATGGACCAAATATGCGAGTTTTTACGAGGTCCCCGTAATCGGACCCCGGGGGTTCCCCGAACGTTCGGATCGCCCCGGGGACCCAAAATCAGTGAGTAATAGCTCAAAAACTGGTTAGAATGGACCAGAACTGCGAGTTTTGACGAGGTCCTCGTAACCGGACTCTTTGGGTTCCTCGAAAATT
>NW_021278758.1:7394-8091 GCF_002162155.2 Triticum dicoccoides
GTAAGATTGGACCAAATATGCGAGTTTTGACGACGTCCCCGTAACCGGACCCCGGGGTTCCTCGAACGTTCGGATCGCCCCAGGATCCAAAATCAATGAGTAATAGCTCAGAAAACTGGTTAGAATGGACCAAAACAGCGAGTTTTGACGATGTCCCCGTAACCGGACCAGCACAAAAAACTGCCAGAATGGACCAAATATGCGAGTTTTGACGAGGTCCTTGTAACCAGACCCCTGGGGTTCACCAAACGTTCGGATCGCCCCGGGACCCAAAATTAGTGGGTAATAGCACAGAAAGCTGGTCAGAATGGACCAAATATGCGAGTTTTGACGAGGTCCCCGTAACCGGACCCTGAGAGTTCCCCAAACGTTCGGATCGCCCCGGGACCTAAAATTAGTGGGTAATAGCACAGAAAACTGGCTATAAGGGACCAAATCTACGAGTTTTGATGACGTCTCCGTAACCGGACCCCAGGGTTGCCCAAACGTTCGGATCGCCCTGGGACCCAAAATTAGTGGGTAATAGCATAGAAAACTGTTAGAATGGACCAAATCTGCAAGTTTTGACGAGGTCCCCGTAACCGGACCTCGGGGTTCCTCGAACATTCGGATCGTCAAATCTGTGAGCTTTGATGATGTCCCTGTAACCGGACCCCGAGGTTCCCCGAACATTCGGATCACCCCGGGACCTAAAATT
>NW_021278758.1:8428-9294 GCF_002162155.2 Triticum dicoccoides
AATAGCTCAGAAAACTGGTTAGAATGGACCAAAACAGCGAGTTTTGATGATGTCCCGGTAAGTGGACCCCGGGGTTCCCCAAACGTTCGGATCGCCCCGAGACCAAAAATTAGTGGGTAATAGCACAGAAAACTACCAGAATGGACCAAATATGCGAGTTTTGACGACGTCCCCGTAACCGGACCCCGGGGTTCCTCGAACGTTCGGATCGCCCCAGGACCCAAAATCAATGAGTAATAGCATAGAAAACTGGCCAGAATGGACCAAATATGCGAGTTTTGACAACGTCCTTGTAACCGGATATCGGGGTTCCTCGAACGTTCGGATCGCCCCAGGACCCAAAATTAGTAGGTAGTAGCATAGAATACTAGTCAGAATTGACCAAATCTGCGAGTTTTGACGAGGTCCCTGTAACCGGACCTCGGGGTTCCTCGAACATTCGGATCGTCAAATCTGTGAGCTTTGATGATGTCCCTGTAACCGGACCCCGAGGTTCCCCGAACATTCGGATCACCCCGGGACCTAAAATTAGTGGGTAATAGCACAGAAAACTGGCTATAAGGGACCAAATCTACGAGTTTTGATGACGTCCCCGTAACCGGACCCCGGGGTTGCCCAAACGTTCGGATCGCCCCGGGACCCAAAATCAGTGGGTAATAGCACGGAATACTGGCTACAAAGGACCAAATCTACGAGTTTTGATGACGTCCCCGTAACCGGACCCCGAGGTTCCCCAAACGTTTGGATCGCCCCGGGACCCAAAATTAGTGGGTAATAGCATAGAAAACTGCCAAAATGGACCAAAAATGTGAGTTTTGATTACGTCCTCGTAACCGGACCCCTAGGGTTCCCCAAATGTTCAGATC
>NW_021278758.1:9457-10243 GCF_002162155.2 Triticum dicoccoides
AACGTTTGGATCGCCCCGGGACCCAAAATTAGTGGGTAATAGCATAGAAAACTGCCAAAATGGACCAAAAATGTGAGTTTTGATTACGTCCTCGTAACCGGACCCCTAGGGTTCCCCAAACGTTCAGATCGCCCCAAGACCCAAAATTTGTGGGTAATAGCACAGAAAACTGGTCAGGATGGACCAAATCTGTGAGTTTTGACGATGTCCCCGTAACCGGACCCTGGGGTTCCTCGAACGTTCGGATCGCCCCGGGACCCAAAATCAGTGAGTAAAAGCATAGAAAACTGGCCAGAATGGACGAAATATGCGAATTTTGACGACATCCCCGTAACCAGACCCCTTGGTTCCTCGAACGTTCGGATCGCCCCTGGACCCAAAATCAGTGAGTAATAGCTTAGAAAACTGGTTAGAATGGAGCAAAACAGCGAGTTTTGATGATGTCCCCGTAACCGGACTGCGGGGTTCCCCAAACGTTTGGATCGCTCCGGAACCCAAATGAGTAATAGCATAGAAAACTGGTTAGAATGGATCAAATCCGCGAGTTTTGATGATGTCCGTGTAACCGGACCCCAGGTTTCCCCGAACATTCGGATCGCCCAGGGACCTAAAATTAGTGGGTAATAGCACAAAAAACTGGCTATAAGGGATCAAATCTACGAGTTTTGATGATGTCCCCGTAACCGGACCCCGACGTTCCCCAAACGTTCGGATCGCCCTGGGAACAAAAATTAGTGGGTAATAGCACAGAAAACTGCCAGAATGGACCAAATATGTGAGTTTTGA
>NW_021278758.1:13612-15611 GCF_002162155.2 Triticum dicoccoides
CCCGGGGTTCCTCGAACGTTCGGATCGCCCCGGGACCTAAAATTAGTGGGTAATAGCACAGAAAGCTGGTCAGAATGGACCAAATATGCGAGTTTTGACGAGGTCCCCGCAACCAGACCCCTAGGGTTCCCCAAACGTTCGGATCGCCTCGGGACCCAAAATTAGTGGGTAATAGCACAGAAAACTAGTCAGAATGGACTAAATATGCGAGTTTTGACGAGGTCCCCGTAACCGGAGCCCGAGAGTTCCCCGAACGTTCGGATCGCCTCGGGACCCAAAATTAGTGGGTAATAGCTCAAAAAACTGGTCAGAATGGACCAAAACTGCGAGTTTTGACGATGTCCCCATAACCGGACGCCGGGGTTCCCCAAACGTTCGGATTTCCCCGGGACCCAAAATTCGAGGGGTAATAGCACAGAAAACTGGTAAGATTGGACCAAATATGCGAGTTTTGACGACGTCCCCGTAACCGGACCCCGGGGTTCCTCGAACGTTCGGATCGCCCCAGGATCCAAAATCAATGAGTAATAGCTCAGAAAACTGGTTAGAATGGACCAAAACAGCGAGTTTTGACGATGTCCCCGTAACCGGACCAGCACAAAAAACTGCCAGAATGGACCAAATATGCGAGTTTTGACGAGGTCCTTGTAACCAGACCCCTGGGGTTCCCCAAACGTTCGGATCGCCCCGGGACCCAAAATTAGTGGGTAATAGCACAGAAAGCTGGTCAGAATGGACCAAATATGCGAGTTTTGACGAGGTCCCCGTAACCGGACCCTGAGAGTTCCCCGAACGTTCGGATCGCCCCGGGACCTAAAATTAGTGGGTAATAGCACAGAAAACTGGCTATAAGGGACCAAATCTACGACTTTTGATGACGTCTCCGTAACCGGACCCCAAGGTTGCCCAAACGTTCGGATCGCCCTGGGACCCAAAATTAGTGGGTAATAGCATAGAAAACTGTTAGAATGGACCAAATCTGCAAGTTTTGACGAGGTCCCCGTAACCATACCCCGGGGTTCCTCGAATGTTCGGATCGCCCCGAGACCTAAAATTAGTGGGTAATAGCACAGAAAACTGGTAAGATTGGACCAAATATACGAGTTTTGACGACGTCCCCGTAACCGGACCGCGGGGTTCCCCAAACGCTTGGATCGCCCCGGAACCCAAAATCAGTGAGAAATAGCACAGAAAACTGGTAAGATTTGACCAAATATGCGAGTTTTGATGATGTCCTTGTAACCGGACCCCTGGGGTTCCCCAAACGTTCGGATCTTCCCGGGACCCAAAATTAGTGGGTAATAGCACAGAAAGCTGGTCAGAATGGACCAAATATGCGAGTTTTGACGAGGTCCCCGCAACCGGACCCCAAGGGTTCCCCGAACGTTCGGATAGCCCGGGGACCTAAAATTAGTGGGTAATAGCACAGAAAACTGGCTATAAGGGACCAAATTTACGGGTTTTGATGACGTCTCTGTAACCGGACCCCAAGGTTGCCCAAACGTTCGGATCGCCCCGGGACCAAAAATTAGTGGGTAATAGCACAGAAAACTGGTAAGATTGGACCAAATATGCGAGTTTTGACGACGTCCCCGTAACCGGACGCCGGGTTTCCCCGAACGTTCAGCTCGCCCTAGGACCCAAAATCAATGAGTAATAGCATAGAAAACTGGCCAGAATGGATGAAATATGGGAGTATTGACGACGTCCCCGTAACCAGACCCCGGGTTCCTCGAACGTTCGGATCGCCACTGGACCCAAAATCAGTGAGTAATAGCTCAGAAAACTGGTTAGAATGGACCAAAACAGCGATTTTGACAACGTCCCCGTAACCGGACCCCGGGGTTCCCCAAACGTTCGGATCGCCCCGGGAACCAAAATTAGTGGGTAATAGCACAGAAAACTGGTCAGAATGGACCAAATATGCGAGTTTTGACGAGGTCCTCGTAACCGGACCCCTAGGGTTCCCCAAACGTTCGGATCGCCTCGGGACCCAAAA
>NW_021278758.1:16850-17749 GCF_002162155.2 Triticum dicoccoides
GACCAAATATGCGAGTTTTGACGAGGTCCCCGCAACCGGACCCCTAGGGTTCCCCAAACGTTCGGATCGCCTCGGGACCCAAAATTAGTGGGTAATAGCACAGAAAACAGGTCAGAACGGACTAAATATGCGAGTTTTGACGAGGTCCCCGTAACCGGACCCCGAGAGTTCCCCGAACGTTCGGATCGCCTCGGGACCCAAAATTAGTGGGTAATAGCTCAAAAAACTGGTCAGAATGGACCAAAACTGCGAGTTTTGATGATGTCCCCATAACCGGATGCCGGGGTTCCCCAAACGTTCGGATTTCCCCGGGACCCAAAATTCGAGGGGTAATAGCACAGAAAACTGGTAAGATTGGACCAAATATGCGAGTTTTGACGACGTCTCCGTAACCGGACCCCGGGGTTCCTTGAACGTTCGGATTGCCCCGGAACCCAAAATCAATGAGTAATAGCTCAGAAAACTGGTTAGAATGGACCAAAACAGCGAGTTTTGACGATGTCCCCGTAACCGGACCAGCACAGAAAACTGCCAGAATGGACCAAATATGCGAGTTTTGACGAGGTCCTTGTAACCAGACCCCTGGGGTTCCCCAAACGTTCGGATCGCCCCGGGACCCAAAATTAGTGGGTAATAGCACAGAAAGCTGGTTAGAATGGACCAAATATGCGAGTTTTGACGAGGTCCCCGTAACCGGACCCCGAGAGTTCCCCGAACATTCGGATCGCCCCGGGACCTAAAATTAGTGGGTAATAGCACAGAAAACTGGCTATAAGGGACCAAATCTACGAGTTTTGATGACGTCTCCGTAACCGGACCCCAAGGTTGCCCAAACGTTCGGATCGCCCTGGGACCCAAATTAGTGGGTAATAGCATAGAAAACTGTTAGAATGGACCAA
>NW_021278759.1:0-1867 GCF_002162155.2 Triticum dicoccoides
CTCTCTCTCTCTCTCTCTCTCTCCCGCACACACACACACACGCACGCACACACTTTTAATCAGTGCACATAGCGAGCATCAGATATATTATTTGTAACTAAAATGTAGATATTAATTTGTTTGCATCATTACATAGCGACATGCAATGCATTTTCGACAAAGGGAATATATTAATATCGTGAAGATACCAATTACACCTAGTCTCTGCAACAACGAAATGTACTAAAAACATTACGAATGCACACAGCCCAAAAACATAAGAAGAAGAAAAAGATACAAAAGATCCCCTACTGTGATCAATATCTTATAGTTGCAACACAAACCATCACCAAGACAACACCCAAAGTTCAAATTCTCCAAAAACGACGTCTCCAAGAAGGAAATAGTACACAAGCCTCGTCGTCGCCCGATCATAGATCTTAGGTTTTCACCTTGGAGAAATCCGCGCTCTTAAAACAATGCCTTCAACAAAACCATTGCCAGGCACAACCAATTAAGGCCAGGCCTTGAATTTTCACCCTGAAAGACCGGACTCTGTACTCCTCCTGTGCTGCTGCCCCCACTTATCAATGCCGCTGCTAGGAGTCATGAAACACCAAGCAAAGTCCTCATCGCCTTGAAGACTCGATCCGCCATTACTAGGTCTCAGATCTCAGCCGCCATGACATACTCCGCACTATCTTCACCATGGAAATCGAAATACCGACATGTCTCATAATGTCAACAAACATCGAAGCTTCGCGTCACGCCCGCCTGAAGGCACATGGACTGAAATGGAGGCGCACACGACCGAATCCCATCTGATACATCAATCTACAGGCAACATGCGCCCAATGAAGATCTCCGGCGGAGCCTTCCGAAACTCGTCAATGGTCCGATCAATGGAGGTCGCCACTAACGGACGGAAAATGAATCTTCGCGTCCGCAAACCGGGGCGTGCCACACCCAAGGTCGAAATGCACGCATGGGCAATTGTGCGCCGGCAGGCTGGGCCGTACGCTCATCGGTGGCATAGACTGAGCAGACGACGAGCGCATCGCTCAGCCTACCATGAAAGCCATCAATCTAGTGTGCCATGAGATCCATACACCAGCACCTGTTGCATGGGCGAATTGCCTTCTTTTTCCCAGCCGTCCATGCGGAATCCCGCGATGTGGCGCTGGAGCTACAGAGGGAGGTGCGCGGCCATGCATCCACGCCGGGGCCTCTCGCCGCTGCCGTCCGCCGTGGGACGGCCTCCTCGGGCAGCGGCGGGGTGGCGCGGGCGCTGTGTGGGGGTAACTCTGTTGGCGGCGGCGGCGGCGCCTCCAGAGTCGACACGGGCGACCCGGGAGGCTAGCCTGTTAATTGACATGCAAAGCATACAATACAATGTGTAGTACCAACGCAGCCAAAACTGTACAAGCAACAAATTAAAATAGCAGCTGTGCATGTGCTGCATACTGAGCAGTGGCGTATCTTGTGGGGTGCCATGGAACCCTCTACAAAATTGTAAATATGTTTTCCTATGTAAGTAAATACTATTTTAAGACTGTTTGTTGATATTATAGTGATGTTTAGACCAAATTATACTATATGCAGTGCAAATTTTCACAAATTTTGAATTGTGGCACCCCCATGTACCGAGATTCTTGGTCCACCACTGATACTGAGGTGGGGTTGTCCTCTCCCTCAAAATGAAAAAAAGGAAAAGAAAAAAGTGAGGTGGGGTTGTCCTCCCTTTGTCAGAAAATGGTTGAACCAATCCTCACATTTGTGCTGCCCTGTTCTACCTGAACAAACAAAGCAAAAGAGTAGATGTCATATTTACTTCCTGAATTAATGTTGCTCCAAGAATTCTATCATGTTTGCATCTAGTTTTCTGGTT
>NW_021278760.1:0-9719 GCF_002162155.2 Triticum dicoccoides
GAAGGAGATAAGGTAGTGGATTTGGACCATCACAACCTTGGGGAAGAGTTCCCTTTGCTTATTCCTTCAATCTTCCTCTCCTTCCCTTTTTCTCTGGTTTTCTCTCTTTCTTCTCCAATGAAGGTTGGGCTGATTTTTGTCACTCTTTCTTGTGGCGGCAGGACAGAGGGTAAAGTATCCCCATCCTCTCGTGTGCAAAGTCCAAAATGACCCTAGGTCACAACCCTAATGGGTAGTGGGCATTTGCACATCTTTGGGTTGACTAAAATGTTTCAAATGTCATCTCCTCACAGCCCACATGAGGAGGATATTCTAACACTAGAAAACATAAATTTGGTACCAAAAGCCCAGCAAAAATTATAAGAATTGATCATTTAACTCAATTTCAAAAAGGATGTATGGATAGGTTTATTATAAAGAATCGCAAGTGTCCTCCGAAATAATAGGACTTGAATACATTACTAGTCGAATGCCCGTGCGTTGCCACGTGAGATATCAAAAAATAATGATGTAACCAATCAAATCATTGCACTATTCAATGTTTGATGTGCTTACTTTGGAGTATAAGATAATCTGGTTGGTTTGGTTTCAGCAAATACATTATTTATTTAGGCGTACCATAGAAGTTCTATGATCGCTAAGTTTTATGAATAAGTTTTTTTATGATGACTTTCAAAGACTAAAATTGAATCCGAAACCTAAGTGTCAACTCTATTGCTTTTACAATTCGTTTCCTTGTCCATGCCACACCATTTTAATTGTGTCACAGACAAAAGCTTTATTGAAGCAATCTGTCACCTGGTGTAATTGGTAGTGAAGATCATTAGGATTCCATGTACAGTCTAGGTACATCGACCAACACAATAAATATTAATGGCACGTGCATGCCACAGGAAAGAAAAAATAATGACTAAATTTGGCACTTTATTTGAAACAGAATATTTGGATAAATGATGCCAATAAATAGTACTCCCTCCTTTCTAATACTACTTATCTGATTTTCATCTCAAAAGTTTAATAATTATTATCACATATTGTATCTCTACAAAATTAGTATAAACATATATGAAATGAAATTGTTTTGCAAGAAAAATAAGACAATACAATTTATACATGTCCAATGCATGTACTTTTGTATATAGAAATGACCAAAGTCGCACAAGCAAAGTCAGGGGCATTATATTTCATGGAGGGAGTACCTAAAGCAAAAGTCTGCTTCATGTTTTGCTTAAAGGTATATGTCATCCCCTTGAAACATGAATAATGACTTTTGACTAACAGAACCATATAGCAAATCTTTCATATGCTTGGTTACAATTTACACAATATAACAATAACACACCTTCCCTTAAAAAAACAATGACACACCAAGATAGATGGTTTCTCCTTTACAGTAGCAAATATAAGTAAAAGGTAAAGAAGCCTTATATTACAGCGGCATGAATACTTACGCCAGTGTGAAGCTGTCCATCTAATGGCTACACAACTCTTTGATCTGGTTCGCTACATTGGGAAATCAAGAAGTTGAATTTTCCTTTCAGTTGATCCCAAAATATTTGCACAAATCCATCAGTTAATTAGTGAAACCTGACCCAGATCATCATACCTTGAAGGCTAGGAGTAAACGAAAGTACTTAAGGAATGTTAAAATCCTAATATGAAAGCTTAAGAGTGTAGCAACATATCTACAATAAGTAGCATTGACAGTCTAATATGAAAGCTCAGTAGCATATCATATCTGTTTTGTTGCACTTGTGAAAGATTAGAAAACCGTATTTAAATTATAATGATAAACTCATGTATGACTACATTATGAATGTTGGCACTTATGTAAGAGTACTAAGAGTCAAACTCATTCAATATGTTTGAAAAAAAATGGAATGAGAAATTTGACACGTGAGATCATAGATGATGAATCTGCAACAAGTCCCCTCTCCATTTTTACGAAGCTCAACAATATGGAATGGAGCAACCTCAAAATCTGCAAAAGATTGCTAAACAAATATTAGAATCATTAGTCTAAACGAACATATAAAATGTGTGATAATGTAGGTGTTTTATCTCTAGGAAATAAAGACTTTTGATGGCATGAGCATATACATAGAGAATGTAATATACATATATCAAGCAAAGAAAGTACGTACTATGATCTTATATTAATACTCCATGATGATATTGTTGGGGAACGTAGCAGAAATTCAAAATTTTCCTACGTGTCACCAAGATCTATCTATGGAGAAACCAGCAACGAGGGGAAGGAGAGTGCATCTACATACCCTTGTAGATCGCTAAGCGGAAGCGTTCAAGAGAACGGGGTTGAAGGAGTCGTACTCGTCGTGATCCAAATCACCGGAGATCCTAGTGCTGAACGGACGGCACGTCCGCGTTCAACACACGTGCAGCCCGGTGACGTCTCTCATGCCTTGATCCAGCAAGGAGAGAGGGAGAGGTTGAGGCAGACTCCTTCCAGCAGCATCACAACGGCGTGGTGGTGGTGGAGGAGCGTGGCAATCCTGCAGGGCTTCGCCAAGCACCGCGGGAGAGGAGGAGGGAGAGAGGTAGGGCTGCGCCAGGGAGAGGTGAAAAACTCGCCTGTTGGCAGCCCCAAAGTCCTCAAGTATATATAGGGGAGAGGGAAGGGGGTGCGCCCCCTCTAGGGTTCCCTCCCTAGGGGTGGCGGCAACCCAAAACCCATCTAGGGTGCGGCCAAAGGGGGGAGAGGGGAAACTTGCGCCCCAAGTTACGTGGGTGCGCCCCCTCCCCAAACCCTAGGTGCCTTGGGCCCTTGTGGGGGGCGCACTAGCCCACCTGGGGCTGGTCCCCTCCCACACTTGGCCCATGCAGCCCTCCGGGGCCGGTGGCCCCACTTGGTGGACCCCCGGGACCCTCCCGGTGGTCCCGGTACGTTACCGATAGAACCCGAAACTTTTCCGGTGACCAAAACAGGACTTCCCGTATATAAATCTTTACCTCCGGACCATTCCGGAACTCCTCGTGACATTCGGGATCTCATCCGGGACTCCGAACAACATTCAGTTACCACATACAAACTTCCTTTATAACCCTAGCGTCATCAAACCTTAAGTGTGTAGACCCTACGGGTTCGGGAATCATGCAGACATGACCGAGACGTTCTCCGGTCAATAACCAACAGCGGGATCTGGATACCCATGTTGGCTCCCACATGTTCCACGATGATCTCATCGGATGAACCACGATGTCAAGGACTCAATCAATCCCGTGTACAATTCCCTTTGTCTAGCGGTATTGTACTTGCCCGAGATTCGATCGTCGGTATGCCGATACCTTGTTCAATCTCGTTACCGGCAAGTTTCTTTACTCGTTCCGTAACACATCATCCCGTGATCAACCCCTTGGTCACATTGTGCACATTATGATGATGTCCTACCGAGTGGTCCCAGAGATACCTCTTCGTTTACACGGAGTGACAAATCCCAGTCTCGATTCGTGACAACCCAACAGATACTTTCGGAGATACCCGTAGTGCACCTTTATAGCCACCCAGTTACGTTGTGACGTTTGGTGCACCCAAAGCATTCCTACAGTATCCGGGAGTTGCACAATCTCATGGTCTAAGGAAATGATACTTGACATTAGAAAAGCTTTAGCATACGAACTACGATCTTTGTGCTAGGCTTAGGATTGGGTCTCGTCCATCACATCATTCTCCTAATGATGTGATCCCGTTATCAACGACATCCAATGTCCATGGTCAGGAAACCATAACCATCTATTGATCAACGAGCTAGTCAACTAGAGGCTTACTAGGGACATGGTGTTGTCTATGTACCCACACATGTATCTGAGTTTCCTATCAATACAATTATAGCATGGGTAATAAACGATTATCATGAACAAGGAAATATAATAATAATAACTAATTTATTATTGCCTCTAGGGCATATTTCCAACAGTCTCCCACTTGCACTAGAGTCAATAATCTAGTTCACATCGCCATGTGATTAACACTAATAGGTCACATCGCCATGTGATCAACATCCAAGAGTTTACTAGTGTCACTAAACTAGTTCACATCATCATGTGATTAAGACTCAATGAGTTCTGGGGTTTGATCACATTTTGCTTGTGAGAGAGGTTTTAGTCAACGGGTCTGCAACATTCAGATCCATGTGTACTTTGCAAATCTCTAGGTCATATTGTAAATGCTGCTTCCACACTCCACTTGAAGCTATTCCAAATGGTTGCTCCACTATACGTATCCGGTTTGCTACTGAGAGTCATTCGGATAGGTGTTAAAGCTTGCATCGACGTAACCCTTTACGCCGAACTCTTTATCACCTCCATAATCGAGAAACATGTCCTTTATTTACTCCAAGGACAATTTTGACCGCTGTCCAATGATCCATTCCTGGATCATTCTTGTACCCCTTGACTAACTCATGGCAAGGCACACTTTCTGTGCGGTACACAGCATAGCATACTATAGAGCCTATGTCTGAAGCATAGGGGACGACCTTCGTCCTTTCTCTCTCTTCTGCCGTGGTCGAGCTTTAACTCTTAGCTTCATACCTTACAACTCATGCAAGAACTCCTTCTTTGACTGATCCATCTTGAACACCTTCAAGATCATGTCAAGGTACGTGCTCATTTGAAAGTACCATTAAGCGTTTTTGATCTATCCTCATAGATCTTGATGCTCAATGTTCAAGCAGCTTAATTCAGGTTTTCTATTGAAAACAACTTTCAAATAACCCTATATGCTTTCCAGAAATTCTACGTCGTTTCTGATCAACAATATGTCAACAACATATACTCATCAGAAATTCTATAGTGCTCTCACTCACTTCTTTGGAAATACAAGTTTCTCATAAACTTTGTATAAACCCAAAATCTTTGATCATCTCAACAAAGCGTACATTCCAACTCCGAGATGCTTACTCCAGTCCTTAGAAGGATTGCTGGAGCTTTGCATATTTGTTAGCGTTCTTCAGGATTGACAAAACATTCTGGTTGTATCACATACAACCTTTCCTCAAGGATATCGTCGAGGAAACAATGTTTTGACATCCTATCTGCAAGATTTCATAAATCATGCAGTAACTGCTAATATAATCCCAACAGACTCTTAGCATTGCTACGAGTGAGAAAGTCTCATCGTAGTCAACTCCTTGAACTTGTCAAAAAACATCTTAACGACAAGTCGAGCTTTCTTAATGGCGATACTTACCATCATTGTCTGTCTTCCTATTAAAATCCATCTGTACCCAACGGCCTTACGATCATCAAGTATTTCTTCCAAAGTCATGGATCCTTTCTCGGATTTTATGGCCTCGAGCCATTCGTCGGGATCCGGGCCCACCATCGCTTCTCCATAGCTCGTAGGTTCATTGTTGTCTAGCAACATGACCTCCAAGACAGGATTACCGTACCACTCTGAAGCAGTACGCGTCCTTGTCGTCCATCGAGGTTCGGTAGTGACTTGATCCGAAGTTTCATGATCACTATCATAAGCTTCTACTTCAATTGGTGTAGGTGCCACAGGAACAACTTCCTGTGCCCTGCTACACACTAGTTGAGGTGATCGTTCAATAACCTCATCAAGTCTCCACCATCCTCCCACTCAATTCTTTTGAGAGAAACTTTTCCTCGAGAAAGGACCCGTTTCTAGAAACAATTACTTTTGCTTCGGGATATGAGATAGGAGGTATACCCAACTGTTTTTGGGTGTCCTACGAAGATGCATTTTATCCGCTTCGGGTTCGAGCTTATCATCCTGAAACTTTTTCACATAAGCGTCGCAGCCCCAAACTTTTAAGAAACGACAACTTAGGTTTCTCCAAACCATAGTTCAAACGGTGTCATCTCAACGGAATTACGTGGTGCCCTATTAAAGTGAGTGCGGTTGTCTCTAATGCCTAACCCATGAATGATAGTGGTAATTCAATAAGAGACATCATGGTACGCACCATATCCAATAGGGTGCAACTATGATGTTCGGACACACCATCACACTATGGTGTTCCAGGCGGTATTAATTGTGAAACAATTTCCACAATGTCTTAATTGCGTGCCAAAGTTCGTAACTCAGATACTCATCTCTATGATCATATCATAGACATTTTATCCTCTTGTCACGATGATCTCCAACTTCACTCTGAAATTACTTGAACCATTCAATAATTCAGACTTGTGTTTCATCAAGTAAATATACTCAGTATCTACTCAAATCATCCGTGAAGTAAGAACATAACGATATTCACTGCGTGCCTCGGCACTCATTGGACAACACACATTAAAATGTATTACTTCCAACAAGTTGCTTTCTTGTTCCATTTCACTGAGAACGAGGCCTTTCAGTCATCTTGCCCATGTGGTATGATTTGCATGACTCAAGTGATTCAAAATAAAGTGAGTCGAAACGATCCATCTGCATGGAGTTTCTTCATGCGTATACACCAATAGACATGGTTCGCATGTCTCAAACTTTTCAAAAACGAGTGAGTCCAAAGATCCATCAACATGGAGCTTCTTCATGCGTTTTACACCAATATGACTTACATGGCAGTGCCACAAGTAAGTGGTACTATCATTACTATCTTATATCTTTTGGCATGAAAATGTGTATCACTACGATCGAGATTCAATAAACAATTCCTTTAGGTGCAAGACCATTGAAGGTATTATTCAAATAAATAGAGTAACCATTATTCTCCTTAAATGAATAACCGTATTGCGATAGACACAATCCAATCATGTCTATGCTCAACGCAAACACCAGATGGCAATTATTCAGGTTTAATACTAATCTTGATGGTAGAGGGAGCGTGCGATGTTTGATCACATCAACCTTGAAAACACTTCCAACACATATCGTCAGCTCACCTTTAGCTAGTCTCCGTTTATTCCGTAGCTTTTATTTCGAGTTACTAACACTTAGCAACCGAACCGGTATCCAATACCCTGGTGCTACTAAGAGTACTAGTAAAGTACACATTAACATAATGTATATCCAGTATACTTCTATCGACCTTGCCAGCCTTCTCATCTACCAAGTATCTAGGGTAATCCTGCTCCAGTGGCTATTCCCCTTATTACAGAAGCACTTAGTCTTGGGTTTGGGTTCAACCTTGGGCTTCTTCACTAGAGCAGCAGTTGATTTGCCGTTTCATGAAGTATCCCTTCTTGCCCTTGCCCTTCTTGAAACTAGTGGTTTCACCAACCATCAACAATTGATGCTCCTTCTTGATTTCTACTTTCGCGGTGTCAAACATCGTGAATACCTCAAGGATCATCATATCTATCCCTGATACGTTATAGTTCATCACAAAGCTCTAGCAGCTTGGTGGCAATGACTTTGGAGAAACATCACTATCTCATCTGGAAGATCAACTCCCACTCGATTCAAGTGATTGTTGCACTCAGACAATCTGAGCACAAGCTCAACGATTGAGCTTTTCTCCCTTAGTTTGCAGGCTAAGAAAATCGTCGGAGGTCTTATACCTCTTGACGTGGGCACGAGCCTGAAATCCCAATTTCAGCCCTCGAAACATCTCATATGTTCCGCGATGTTTCGAAAACGTATTTGGTGCCTCAACGCTAAACCGTTTAACTGAACTATCACATAGTTATCAAAACGTGTATGTCCGATGTTCTCAACATCCACAAACGATGTTTGGGGTTCTGCACACTGAGCGGTGCATTAAGGATATAAGCTTTCTACTGACAGCATAATCGCGACTGTCAACTTTCAACTATATTTTCTCTAGGAACATATCTAAAACAGTAGAACTAAAGCGCGAGCTATGACATAATTTGCAAAGGGTTTTTTGACTATGTTCAGGATAATTAAGTTCATCTAATGAACTCCCACTCAGATAGATATCCCTCTAGTCATCTAAGTGATTACATGATCCGAGTCAACTAGGCCGTGTCCGATCATCACGTGAGACAGACTAGTCATCATCGGTGAACATCTTCATGTTTATCGTATCCTCCATACGACTCATGCTCGACCTTTCGGTCTCTTGTGTTCCGAGGCCATGTCTGTACATGCTAGGCTCGTCAATTTAACCTAAGTGTTTCGCGTGTGTAAATCTGGCTTACACCCGTTGTATGTGAACGTTAGAATCTATCACACCCGATCATCACGTGGTGCTTCGAAACGACAAACTTTTGCAACGGTGCATAGTTAGGGGGAACACTTTCTTGAAATTTTAATGAGGGTCATCTTATTTACTACCGTCATTCTAAGAAAATAAGATGTATAAACATGATAAACATCACATGCAATCAAATAGTGACATGATATGGCCAATATCATGTTGCTCCTTTTGATCTTCATCTTCGGGGCTCCATGATCATCATCGTCACCGGCATGACACCATGATCTCCATCGTCATGATCTCCATCATCGTGTCTCCATGAAGTTGTCTCGCCAACTTATTACTTCTACAACTATGGCTACCGGTTAGCAATAAAGTAAAGTAATTACATGGCGTTTGTTCAATGACACGCAGGTCATACAATGAATTAAGACAACTCCTATGGCTCCTGCCGGTTGTCATACTCATCGACATGCAAGTCGTGAATCCTATTACAAGAACATGATCAATCTCATACATCACATATCATTCATCACATTCTTCTTGGCCATATCACATCACATAGCATACCCTGCAAAAACAAGTTAGACGTCCTCTAATTGTTGTTTGCATGTTTTACGTGGCTGCTATGGGTTTCTAGCAAGAACGTTTCTTACCTACGCAAAACCACAACGCGATATGCCAATTGCTATTTATCCTTCATAAGGACCCTTTTCATCGAATCCGTTCCGACTAAACTGGGAGAGACTGGCACCCGCTAGCCACCTTATGCACCAAGTGCATGTCAGTCGGTGGAACCTGTCTCACGTAAGTGTACATGTAAGGTCGGTCTGGGCCACTTCATCCCACAATACCGTCGAAACAATATTGGACTAGTAATGGTAAGCATATTGAACAAAATCAACGCCCACAACTACTTTGTGCTCTACTCGTGCAAAGAATCTATGCAATAGACCTAGCTCTGATACCACTGTTGGGGAACGTAGCAGAAATTCAAAAATTTTCTACGTGTCACCAAGATCTATCTATGGAGAAACCAGCAACGAGGGGAAGGAGAGTGCATCTACATACCCTTGTAGATCCGCTAAGCGGAAGCGTTCAAGAGAACGGGGTTGAAGGAGTCGTACTCGTCGTGATCCAAATCACCGGAGATCCTAGTGCCGAAAGGCCGGCACCTCCACGTTCAACACACGTGCAGCCCGGTGATGTCTCCCATGCCTTGATCCAGCAAGGAGAGAGGGAGAGGTTGAGGAAGACTCCGTCCAGCAACATCACAACGGCGTGGTGGTGGTGGAGGAGCGTGGCAATCTTGCAGGGCTTCGCCAAGCACCGTGGGAGAGGAGGAGGGAGAGAGGTAGGGCTGCGCCAGGGAGAGGTGAAAAACTCGTCTGTTGGCAGCCCCAAAGTCCTCAAGTATATATAGGGGAGAGGGAAGGGGGTGCGCCCCCTCTAGGGTTCCCTCCCTAGGGGTGGCGGCAGCCCAAAACCCATCTAGGGTGCGTCCAAAGGGGGGGAGAGGGGAAATTTGCCACCCAAGTTAGGTGGGTGCGCCCCCTCCCCAAACCCTAGGCGCCTTGGGCCCTTGTGGGGGGGCGCACCAGCCCACCTGGGGCTGGTCCCCTCCCACACTTGGCC
>NW_021278761.1:0-1309 GCF_002162155.2 Triticum dicoccoides
GCCATGGCCTCTGCCTTCTCTTCTGTACAGGAGAAGAGGAAAGGCCTGTGGTGGGCTGGGCCGTGCACTATAGCACTGGGCCTCTAGTGCACAGTGTGCACTTAGACTCTGTTCCTTCTTCTAATTTTTTGTTTTGTATTTTCTCCACCGTTTTGTATTTTAATTTAATCCAAATAAGTTTTGTTGAATACAAAACTTGTCACATAAATAGTAGGCAATGTTTTGAGCTAGCACACACGATTTCAAGTGGTTTGTAAATACATAAACATTCATTTATTTTGAAATGGCTAATTTATTTGTTGTTGGACCACTTATTAATTTCCTAGGGATTTATCTGTAAGTCAAGTGAAGTTGGTACCATCATGGCAATAATCAAGGGAATTTATAAAATAGCGTGAACATTTTAGTTTTATTTTTTGAAAACTTTTGTTGGTTGCCATTTTTTTGAATTCAAATTTGTATCAGTTTCAAACTAACGTGCGATTAGCAACGGTAATCGAGGTGACGTGGCATCATTAGTAGAGGTTCACTGTGGCTTAATTAGCCGGGCGTCACAATTCTCCTCCACTACAAGAAATCTTGTCCCGAGATTTAAGAGGGGAAGTGAAGGGAAAGATGTGATTACGAAATTCTATCGAGTCTTCTCGGTCTTAGTTGCTCTTCTCGAAGAGGTCGATCCACTACATTGATGTCTTCATTTCCCTGCTTCAAGTCACCATGATCAAGTCGTCATCCTTTCCTCGGGATCTCCAATGTCCTACAAACGCGGCCAAGGGGAAAAACTCCAGAAGAATGCATCTCCACAAAGCTGGGCATCTGACGGTGAACTCAATGGGAAATACACAAGGTACCCCACGAGTTGTATTCAGTGAATTCGTTGAGTGCAACATATGATGGTACCAAAGTTTCAAACGGGTAGGCAACCATTCGATGACTAGACAGGAGCTGAAATGAGGGTTTGAACAACAAGAATAACATGGTGTTTGATTCCAGGATGAATAATGGTATAGCATTTAGCTCGTGAATCACATACGAAGCCAGGTGCAAAGGAGACATTAGAATCCGGGTTGTAAAGAAGAGTCAGGTTTCGATCCAGTGGACCTGTGGGTTATGGGCCCACCATGTGGGTTGAAAGTAGGAAGGGTGGTGACATCCTGCACAGCCGCGACAGGGAGGCATGTCAGTGAATAGCTTGTCAGCTATGCTGGCAACAATGTCGGTACCAAGGACGAGGGACGAAGAGAACCGTTTTCCTGCTTGTTAAACGAGGCGGACCAATAGGCAAAGTTCTCGCCCATAAGTGGTTACC
>NW_021278762.1:0-2685 GCF_002162155.2 Triticum dicoccoides
GGCTGGGCCGTGCACTATAGCACTGGGCCTCTAGTGCACAGTGTGCACTTAGACTCTGTTCCTTCTTCTAATTTTTTGTTTTGTATTTTCTCCACCGTTTTGTATTTTAATTTAATCCAAATAAGTTTTGTTGAATACAAAACTTGTCACATAAATAGTAGGCAATGTTTTGAGCTAGCACACACGATTTCAAGTGGTTTGTAAATACATAAACATTCATTTATTTTGAAATGGCTAATTTATTTGTTGTTGGACCACTTATTAATTTCCTAGGGATTTATCTGTAAGTCAAGTGAAGTTGGTACCATCATGGCAATAATCAAGGGAATTTATAAAATAGCGTGAACATTTTAGTTTTATTTTTTGAAAACTTTTGTTGGTTGCCATTTTTTTTGAATTCAAATTTGTATCAGTTTCAAACTAACGTGCGATTAGCAACGGTAATCGAGGTGACGTGGCATCATTAGTAGAGGTTCACTGTGGCTTAATTAGCCGGGCGTCACAATTCTCCTCCACTACAAGAAATCTTGTCCCGAGATTTAAGAGGGGAAGTGAAGGGAAAGATGTGATTACGAAATTCTATCGAGTCTTCTCGGTCTTAGTTGCTCTTCTCGAAGAGGTCGATCCACTACATTGATGTCTTCATTTCCCTGCTTCAAGTCACCATGATCAAGTCGTCATCCTTTCCTCGGGATCTCCAATGTCCTACGAACGCGGCCAAGGGGAAAAACTCCGGAAGAATGCATCTCCACAAAGCTGGGCATCTGACGGTGAACTCAATGGGAAATACACAAGGTACCCCACGAGTTGTATTCAGTGAATTCGTTGAGTGCAACATATGATGGTACCAAAGTTTCAAACGGGTAGGCAACCATTCGATGACTAGACAGGAGCTGAAATGAGGGTTTGAACAACAAGAATAACATGGTGTTTGATTCCAGGATGAATAATGGTATAGCATTTAGCTCGTGAATCACATACGAAGCCAGGTGCAAAGGAGACATTAGAATCCGGGTTGTAAAGAAGAGTCAGGTTTCGATCCAGTGGACCTGTGGGTTATGGGCCCACCATGTGGGTTGAAAGTAGGAAGGGTGGTGACATCCTGCACAGCCGCGACAGGGAGGCATGTCAGTGAATAGCTTGTCAGCTATGCTGGCAACAATGTCGGTACCAAGGACGAGGGACGAAGAGAACCGTTTTCCTGCTTGTTAAACGAGGCGGACCAATAGGCAAAGTTCTCGCCCATAAGTGGTTACCGGAATATCATCAACAATAACAATAGGGTCTTACTGACCGAGTTGTACACCAAGATGTTTACATAAGCAGGGAGATATTACTACTTATGTCATATAGATCACAGAAAGGTTAAACAAAACAATGGAGGAAATTATGTTTATCAGATTAAACAGAACAATGGAAGGGAAAATGTGTTTAAACACATATTTCAGGGGTAAATCCTTCCCAAGGACAAGCAGAGCCTGATATTTGTGACAAGATATAATGTACAAAACCATTTAGGTAAGGGGAGAGAAACTTCATGACATTACCCATACATCGGTGTTTGGATAATTGAGTAAGAAACATTTAGCATTGGGCTTTAAATCTTATTGTTGAAAATCGGAGTACCACATACATGCTTTGAGATAGCATTGACATGGTCTTCAAGCAAAGGTCGGACTTTGCATACACAAAGGATTCATCGGGAACAACTTATAAAATAAGTCTTACGATTTCCTCATGGAAGAATCGCTAAGCTTGCTAAAAAGGAAACTATAACAATAGGTCCTCCGGCCAGGTGTGCTAGGCATGACATCATCTTACCAGGTCATATAAAGATGTTATAACTCCTGGAAATATGTTCCAACCATCATATCTGACCGAGATTTAGATCTGATTGGTGATAGGATACCTCAAACTCAGGATGTCCGAGAACAAAAGGTGTAACACAAATCGATGAAATGACATTGCAAGATTATCGGGAAATGAACTATGGGAGCAGGTTCCTAAAACAATAGTTCATCATTAAACCAAGGAGGGGATGATGAGGTGGCTGATGAGCTTAGCGACAATTCATCGAGAATTCCAAACGGATGGATTTCCACAATAATGTGAACTAGAAGATGACACTTGTCAATTCAAATGATATAATGTTGTCTGCTCGAGGAAAACATACACCATCAATCATTAGTTGAAAGCTGTGCCCGAAATATGACCTTAGGCAGCAAGATCAATGTTAGAGTGACGATTCAATAACCAATAGTCTAAGAATGAACTGTCGATCGTTATCTTCAAAGCAATAGGGTTGCTAGAAGTACAGAACTCAAGCAGGATCGTTAGCATATTGGTATCCTAGTTAAAAACAACACGGGGACCAAGGAAGAATGGTGATGGTGAGAGGTATCATCATACCGAGAATTTCTAAGAGGTGGAGAAATCCCCACAACATTCTCGACAGAAAAGACAGTAATACTTCAAAGCAGAACACAACACTAGCTGGAGAGCAAGTTATATTCATAATGTGGACAAGTTCGCGATGAAAGGAAGTCAAGGGTGTTGTTGATGATAATAAAAATCATCGAGGGCAAGGAGGGTATTTCTCATCATGAACACAGTTGACATCTCGGAAGAAGTCAAAGTGTTGAAGGTGATCCGACACATTTGTTGAGAGATTTCATGAAGATGTAA
>NW_021278763.1:0-994 GCF_002162155.2 Triticum dicoccoides
CGAACCTTAAGTGTGTAGACCCTACGGGTTCGGGAGACATGCAGACATGACCTAGACGCTCTCAGGTCAATAACCAACAGCGGGATCTGGATACCCATGATGGCTCCCACATGCTCCTCGATGTTGTCATCGGATGAACCACGATGTCGAGGATTCGATCAAACCCTGTATGCAATTCCCTTTGTCAATCGGTACGTTACTTGCCCGAGACTCGATCGTCGGTATCCCAATACCTTGTTCAGTCTCGTTACCGGCAAGTCACTTTACTCGTACCGTAATGCATGATCCCGTGTCCAACACCTTGGTCACATTGAGCTCATTATGATGATGCATTACCGAGTGGGCCCAGAGATACCTCTCCGTCATACGGAGTGACAAATCCCAGTCTCGATCCGTGTCAACCCAACAGATACTTTCGGAGATACCTGTAATGCACCTTTATAGTCACCTAGTTATGTTGTGACGTTTGATACACCCAAGGCACTCTTAAGGTATCCGGGAGTTACACGATCTCATGGTCGAAGGAAGAGATACTTGACATTGGCAAAGCTCTAGCAAAACGAACTACACGATCTTTTATGCTATGCTTAGGATTGGGTCTTGTCCATCACATCATTCTCCTAATGATGTGATCCCGTTATCAACGACATCCAATGTCCATAGTCAGGAAACCATGACTATCTGTTGATCACAACGAGCTAGTCAACTAGAGGCTCACCAGGGACATATTGTGGTCTAAGTATTCACACGTGTATTACGATTTCCGGATAATACAGTTATAGCATGAATAAAAGACATTTATCATGAACATTGAAATATAATAATACTTTTATTATTGCCTCTAGGGCATATTTCCAACAGTCTCCCACTTGCACTAGAGTCACCAATCTAGTTACATTGTGATGAATCGAACACCCATAGAGTTCTGGTGTTGATCATGTTTTGCACGCGAGAGAGGTTTAGTCAGCGGATCTGCGATATTCAGATCCGTGTG
>NW_021278764.1:0-1004 GCF_002162155.2 Triticum dicoccoides
GTCAGACCAAAGATGTAATGGTGTATGCTCGAGGGATCAACCACGAATAAGACAACATTACGAGCATCGTTGGTACTGAGTTGATTTGACGATGGCCCACACTCAAATCAAAGGATTGATAAGACAATAGGTCCAACAACTGATCACAGGGACCAATCGATGAAGATATCATCTTTCTTCAACACACACTACACAAGAATATCCCTTTGGAACGAACTAAGTCAGACAAGCTTTTATCTTCCAACTCTCCAAGTTGTTGTCCAGCTTAACCAACTAGCTCAGGGATATCTAACACCGATTCTTGGAAAGAAGGTGGTTCATAAGAAACCAACTTGATCACGGGCTCAACATAACGGTCAGGTGACGACCTGGTGATACTTCCGAGAAGACATTCAGAAAATCACGAACCACCGGCATGTTACTAAGCTCGAGAACAATCTCGCTTTTGAGGGCAAGACGATATAATCAAATGAGTGAGGACTTGACAAGATCCTAACTCATCAATCGAAGGGTGCACCGAAATAAGAACTAGGTAGCACGATAAGTCTTAGAAGGATGATTCAAAAACCAACATGCTAAGAATGAAATTATTATCCTTTAAATACCAAGCAACGAGGTTGCTGGGAGTATTGATTTCACACATCACAATTCATTTGTCGGTATTCCGGTTGCATCAACACGAGGGCCGAGGAATGAACAGTGATGGCAAGAAGTATCACTGTACCAAGAGTTCATGGGATGGTGTGCAATTCCTATAACAATCCCGATATAAAGATGGTAATACTCCAAGGTAGAACAGAACAAAAGCTGGATTAGCAATTTGATCTGCGGAGCACAACTTCTTTGACCCAATCCTGGATATGGAAGAGGTACTGGAGTTTGTTTCTCCTAGTCATTCTGCGATAGAATGGCTTGACGGACCACAAGAGTAATAGGCATCGATAAACGAACGCACGCATACTCTTGACTATCAATTGATAGACGAAGGTCAGTAGACAACTAAA
>NW_021278765.1:0-2011 GCF_002162155.2 Triticum dicoccoides
GGGCGGTGGCGAACACGTCCGGCCCGAATCGGACGTGTCCGTCGGCAGGAGGTGCAGTATTAGGGTTTCGGGAAGGAAGAAGATCCGAAAATGGAGGGGTGTATATATAGGCCTAGAGGGAGCTAGGAGAGTCCAAATGAGGTGCGGTTTTCGGCCACGCGATCGTGATCGAACGCTCTAGGACATAGAGCAGAGTTAGGTGGGTTTTGGGCCAAATTGGAGGGGTGTTGGGCTGCAACACACATGAGGCCTTTTCGGTCCCTCGGTTAACCGTTGGAGTATCAAACGAAGCCCAAATGGTACGAAACTTGACAGGCGGTCTACCGGTAGTAAACCAAGGCCGCTTGGCAAGTCTCAGTCCAATCCAGAAATGTTTAATCCCCACACATGAAAGAAAGCTAGAAATGACCACCGGAGGAGAACGAAGCGCCGGAACGCAAAACGGACAACGGGAAAATGCTCGAATGCATGAGATGAACACGTATGCAAATGCAATGCACATGATGACATGATATGAGATGCATGAGAACGACAACAACACACGGAGACAAAGACCCGAACCCTAGAAAATAAATATAACTTAACGCTGGAAACGGTAAGAGTTGGAGTACAAATAGGGAAAGTTACATCCGGGGTGTTACAGTTTGGGTATATGCTTCTCACAAATCGGAGCTTCTCACAACAAGCATGATGGTTTTCGGTAGGGAACGTCCCACCTTTGGGGACGAAATGATATCCATTTCCTCTTATTGCTTTCAAATTTTTTTCTCATGTCAACGTAGAACAACAGAGTGTTGTGTGAATTTTTGTGATATTTCAGGGTTCGTTTGGACATTTTTATGCATTAACTGAGTTTTCAATGTATTTATGTGCATAATTCAAATTTAAACAACATGCACATGCTCCAATGCATATAAATTGGTTGAAAAATCAAATATGTGTCCTTTGGCGCATGCTTAGGTCACATGCAAGAAATGGGAATGAATTTCAAACACCAGGGCACCATTGATTGCCGACAAAACATTGAGATGCCTGGTTTTTAAATTCTAGTAAATCAAAAACTCTTCTGAAATTCACGAAACTTGGAATGCTACCATGGAGCAGCATCAACATGCCATGGTAAAAAAATTGTCCCATTTGGGGCAGGTTTGGGTATATGCTTCTCACAAACCGGAGCTTCTCACAACAAGCATGATGGTTTTCGGTAGGGAACATCCAACCTTTGGGGACGAAATGATATCCATTGCCTCTTATTGTGTTCAAAAAATTTTCCCGTGTCAACATAGAACAACAGGAGTGTTGTGTGAATTTTTGTGATTTTTCGGGGTTCATTTGGACATTTTTATGCATTAACTGAGTTTTCAATGCATTTTATGTCCATAATTCAAATTTGAACTACATGCACATGCTCCAGTGCATATAAATTGGTTGAAAAATCAAATATGTGTCCTTGGGTGCATGCTTAGGCCCCATGCAAGAAATGGGTATGAATTTCAAACACCGGGGCACCGTTGATTGCCGGCAAAACATTGAGATGCCTGGTTTTTAAATTCTAGTAAATCCAAAATTCTATTAACCATTCACGTGACGCCACATGTCTTGGTTTTAATGGCTGTAGGAGGTGCCGTGCGGACAGCTGCTTGACCTTGACTGAACAAGAGGCGTGCGAGCGCCGTCCGGTGCGTAGGCTGACCGAGAGGCGTGCAAGTTGCCCTCGAGTGTGCAGGCTCACCGGGAAGCGTGTTAGCTGTACGCTACGCATGCTCACTGGGAAGCGAGCCCTTTGACTTTCATGGTCGCCCGCCTTGCTCGCATCCTCTCCATTAATGGCGCCCAAGCCGCAGTTTAATTCGCTTTTTAAATATAAAACACTCATCGCGAACGTTTTAGTTAGAACACCCGTATGCAAACCCACAGCTTCCCCAGGAAGCCAAGAGAAAATGTGCTGAGCAGGATTTCTGCAGCTCTTGATCGCTAACGTTTTAGATAGAACACCTGTATGCAAAGTTAG
>NW_021278766.1:0-1374 GCF_002162155.2 Triticum dicoccoides
CCCTAGCTAGTCATGCATTAGAGTGTTGCATCATGTTTACTCTTTCATCAGAAACTTGAAATGGGGATCTGTGAAACCCTCAGAATCTTTTTGAAAATGACCCAAATAAAAATTTCTCCAAAAGGGTCCAAGAAAATGCTCATGTTGCTCTCTGAAAATATTGGGCAGAGATAAAAATCAAACCAATATTTTTAAGAGCTCATAGGTATTTATTTTGGGCATTTGGAATTAATGCATAAATATTTGCATTGGAAATATATTAATTATATATATTAATATATGCCCAAATATTATGCCAATTATAAAGGAGCTCTGGAATAATATATCTAGCTCCTGCAAAAATTGGCATAAGTTAAATAAATGATTTAATATAGTATTTAAATCAAAACAAATGTCAGAAATTAGAAAACAGAAAAATAAATAAAGGGAGAAACTTACCTGGGCTTCTCCCTGTGCGGCCCAGCCAGCAGGCGGCCCAGCCCGCCTCCCTCCTCTGTCGTCTTCGTCCTCGACAGAGGGAGGGGAGTGTGGCCGGCGCGCGCGCGCGCCACCGCGCCACGCCACCTCTCTCCCTACCTGCCTGCCCTCCCCTCCTCGCTCGATGCCCCGGACGACGCCACGCCTCCCCCCTGCTCTCTCTCACTCTCCCTCGGCTCTCCCCTCCTCTCCCTCGCTCTCTCTCTCACACGGCCGAACACCACCGTTGCCGCCGTTCGCCATAGCAGCCGTCTCCGGCCACCCCTCGCTCCCCCGACTAGCTCAGCGGCTCCGCCTCGACCTCCTCTTCCTCCCCACCGCTCCACGGGTCTCCGGAAGCCCTGCATCGCCGCCACGTCGCCGTTCCCCTCCTCGGGCTCCGACCACCGTCGCCGTCGATTCGCCGTCTCCAGCGCGTACCCGAGCCCGCTTCGACGCCCACTGCAACCGCGGTGAGCTACGCCACAGTTTCCCCCTCTTCTCCCCCTCGTTACCTCACCGTAGCCTCCTCCCCACCACGGCCGAACCTCCGCCGTCGCCGAGCTCGCCGTCGACGCAGCTCCGGTGACCATTTGGTCACCCCGGCGAGTCCAACGAGTTCGTAAGGCTCCATAGAGCATCCCTAGCGCCTCGCTTCGCTCGCCTTCGAGCTCCAACCCCGTTTCCGTGCACGACCGAACCCCGGCGGCCGCAGCCGAGCTCGCCGCCGTCGACTCCGGCCACCTCAGGCTCGGCCACCACCACCGTTCGACGCGCGGGAGCAAGAGCTCTCCAACGAGCCCAAGCACGGCCTCGCCCGTGCCCTGTAGCGCGATTCCGCATCGCGCTGCCGTCTCGGGCCTCGCCGGCGTCATGTCGCCGGTGGGTTTGACCCACTTTGACCACGGCAGGACCCCC
>NW_021278767.1:0-5485 GCF_002162155.2 Triticum dicoccoides
TGAAGATGAGTAAGGAAGGCCCTTTCTTCCGGCGGGATCCCTTGGTGTGATCGCAAATATTTAGTCAAACATGGCTTGTCAACCAACGGGTGGTTGTGCTCGCTAACAAAGTAGATCACTTCCCATCTTCCATCTATTACCTTCACAATCATCTTAGCTTTGCAACCAGTTTGCACAATTTTATCTCTTTTTCGTTTCTTGCTCCTCTTTTTGCCTTTACTATCATCATCAAGAAAGACAATAGCCTCATCTTCATTCTCATTTTTTTCTTGCTCAACAATGTCATCTAGCACGGGAATCTTTTGTGCCCTTCCGTCATCAACATCAGGCTTCCGAAACTTGTTGCAAACAAACTGTTGTTTTATCAACTCCCCTGTTTTGAGATCCTTCCTTGAACTATTCATTTTGATTGAAAACCCCATTTGCAAGGAATATGCATTGTAATGCACCTTGGCATCTTCCAAAGTGTCGAACCTCATGCCCACGTAAGGCTCCTTGGGCTGTGACCAAGCTTCATCATCATTTTCAGCATCCAAACCATTACCAACAGTGCCACCGGTATCACCTGCAGCACCTGTGCCATCCAGGGTATGAGCATCACTCCCAGTTGCTATAGCTGCAGGTACTTGTGTACTGCCCGGAGCACGACCCCCATGACTTGACTGCCCATCTGCCTCCATTGCTTCTGTAGCAGCACCATCGACTCTTTGGATGATAGGGGGATTAGGTGATTCCGCCACAAATTCTGCATTTCCAGCACCATGTTGTGTACAGTACAATGGATCATCATTATTTTCAGCTGGTACTTCATTCAGATCAATCATTGTCAACCTGTTTTATTCATTGAGAATATGGGAAAAAGTAAAGCAAGTCAGCAGAGAGATGGAAGCAAGTAGCACAGTAAATACAGGCAAGCCAATAGCTCACACCACCAACCAAAGCAATTTTTACGTTGTTGAGGCAAGCTAGTACCACACTAAAATCAGGCAAGCAAACAACACAGCAACGCAAGCACACCAGATTCACAAGATAACAGTTGAACATAACCAGGCAATTCAAAGTGCACTATCAGGCAACCCAAACCATATAATCAGGCAAGTCAAACTATATATGTCAGGCAATATATTATTTGCAGGATATGCATAGAGCTTGCTTGAATGAACCATGTTTGTACATATAAACATAACATAGGCTTTTTGTTTTTTGTGTTTCATAATATATTTTCTTTTCTTCTTTTTCTTTAAATGCAGGCAACATTTGATTTTTGGGGAAGCAAGCATACCGCCATAGAAGTGCTACTTTTGAAGTGTCTTCAGGATGGAATTCACTCCCAATTCAGAGAGATTAGAGCATGTTTAGTGTTAGGAAAAACTTAAGCTAGAATTATGGGCATGTTAGTGTGTTAGAAAGAACTTAAGTTGACATTTTTAGGTTTCATCTTTTATAGCAGCAAGTTTGTGTGTCTTTGGATATGCTCAGTATGCTTTTTGAAGTAATGTTTCGCAGCTGAGATAGTTGTTGGTATATGTATTTTTTTGTTGGCTTTTTCCTTCTTTTGCAGGATGAAATACTAATAATTTTGCAACTGTATACTGGCAACTTTTCCAACTTTTTTTGGATCATGGTGAAGGATATGATACAACAAAGGTAATTTGTACTACGCAACTGTCTCTTGTTTTTTAGTTGCAATTTCAGTTACATTTATTTCTTCTAGTGTGTTTTCACTATCGTAACCAAGGAATAATGGAAACAAATGTCCAAGAGGAATCTTTTTTCTAGTTTCTTCAAGAGTTGCCTCGACATCATTATGCTTTTTTGCTTAATCCTATATTTGTAAGTTGCTCCAATAAGCCACATTGATGTCAGTATTCATTGTCTTATAAGTTTCAAAAGTGTTCATGTTTTTGCCATGGCATAAGTTTTCAAAGTTTTGTGCAGACATATACTTAATTGCCTCATTATAGCACTGTTTTTTGCTCAAACAGAATGTTTATTTTTTCACTGTTTTAAGCAATTAATAGAACCGGAACACGTCAGAAAGATCATGATCTGTTTGTTTCTCATCCTCTTATAAGCACTGTTTTGCTCAGTTGTTTTTCTTGCTCAAGCCATTATATTTTCCTAATTTTTTTGTCAGCATTTACTATCAGCACTTGCCTACAGATTTATAAATGTGTTCATATGCAACAGATTTGAAAATATATTTTGAAGCCTGGGAAGAAATATGATGCTTAATATCAGACTAAAATTGCCCAAATCAGGGGGCTAAAACTTGCCCAAACAGCAGTCTAAACATGCTTAACATCACAGCTTTTTTACACAATGTTTTGCACATCTGAAGCCTTACAGAAGAGGCAAATCGTGGGGAAAGAGGAGGGGGATCTGGAAGATGAGCCAAATCTGACCTTTTTGTCTTGTTTTTTTGCCTTTTTGCAAGGCAATCAGGAACCAGGCTCCTAGAGAAGAAACATCAATGAAGCCGCCATTGGTGGGCTGTGAAGGTTTGCTTTGGATCTGGAAGTGGTGAGGGGAAGGGGCGTGATGTCCTTCTTTGCTTGAGAGAGAAGAAGATGGGGCTGGTGAGGACAAAGGAGGAAGGAGATGCGCAGGGGTGGGGGAGGGATCGGGCAAAGGGGAGGACCAGGTGTTTTGACCGCTCGATGGGTGGCTGCGGGAATCGGGAGCGGGGGCCAGGTACTTTCCTATCCTGGACAGTGGGGACAGAAAATTACCTTTTCTGGGTGGCTGCCAGGAAACGCTAGGGAGCACCCGGCTGCTCCCTAGACGCCTCCTAGGGATTTTTAAACCGCCTTGCCAGCCGTTGATTTGGATTGGTTTGGATCGTTCGATCTCTAGACCAGCTAGCTATCGGCCACGTGCACAGCGCCCTCGTTTCTTCAGGTTGGGTCGGCCCTGTCACAGGTCATCTCATAGGAAAACCCCCACGAGCTCGCCATGCACGGCCACAGGTGCAGCGCCAGGTTGCCACAACTGACGCTGCCACGACCATCCCTTGACGCATTGGTGTTGCTCCACTGAAGCACCCGCGATGCTCCGGCGGCCCTACAATGCCCCAACATAACACCGATGATGCTTCGTTGCAGCACCGGCGATGTTCCGACGGCCCGGCAATGCTCCAACACAACAACAATGATGCTTCGTTGCAGCACCGGCGATGCTCCAGCGGTCCGGCAATGCTCCAACACAACACCGATGATGCTTCGTTGCAGCACCGGCGATGCTCCAGCGATCCGGCAATGCTCCAACACAACACCGATGATGCTTCGATACAACACCGGTGATGCTCCAGCGGCCCGGCAATGCTCCAACACAACACCGATGATGCTTCGATGCAACAGCGGCGCCCCGGAAATGCTCCAACCCAACACCGATGATGCTTCGATGCAACACGAAAGACCAAACTAAAATGCTGATACAATAATATCAAGATTAGTGCTAACATTCACCCCCTAATCTTGATATCATACTCTTCGACGCGGATCACCCGCAGCCACTTGACGATGCCATCACAACACCGCAGCCGACCACTCGCCGCCACCGACGCTGTCTCAGCGCCGGTCACCATCTTGTCGGGGATGACGTCCTCGCGACGCCGATCACCACACCATCATCATCTTGCGGCATCGCACCGCATCTCCTTGTAACGGCCTCGCACCGTCGTTGTGGCAGCCTAGCACCACCGTCTCCTCCTAGTGGCATCCCACCGCAACCACATGTTCGCGCGGCATCACAGCGCCGAACACCTCCTTGTCGTGGACGACGCCATCGCAACGTCGAGCACCACACACAATATTGTCGGCGATGACGCCATCGCGGCGCCGATCACCATGCCGACTTGCCGCTAACAGCGGCCACTTCTTGACGTGGACCACGCCATCTTCGTCTCGCGGCATCGCACCGCAACCGGCCGCCGACAACATTGCGCCACCGGCAGCCTCCACCTCGTGGTGCCGTCCTCCACCTCACATGGAGTCGGCCGCGCCGCCGTCGCCGCATCGGATCGACGAGGCTCTGATGCCAATTGTTGGCGCCGCCTCTCGCAGCGCCACTTTTCTTCTACCTCGAGCTGCCTCGCACAACTCTCTTGAGGTTTCTCTCTTCTTCTCTCAAGAACACAAGAACACACACCATGGAAATTCACACGCACACACACTTCACCAAGGAGAAAGCTGGCTTTGCCTTGTCTCCCCGTGAAAATCACAGTGGCTACATGTTTTCACATGCTCTGATATCAATTAAACCTCAGGAGAGTTGTGCGAGGAAGCTCGAGGTAAAAGAAAAGCGGCGCTGCGAGAGGCGGCGTCAACATATTTTACAGTTTCGTCTTCTCTGGTACTAGTGATTTTCAGCTGAGCCTTTTCTTTGTTCATTTGTTTTGAACAGGCCAACTGGTTGTTCTTCAGACTTCGCAGTTCTAGTCTCTTAATTAACATGAAAGTATTGAAATATGTCGTTTAGTTTTAGTCTGAATCGTTGCAGCTTTCGTCGTGTCATGTGCCTTGGTTGTCATGCCGTCATTTTCGAGGATTTGATCGACTTGATGCCATCTCTATTAAACTCACTGGTGCCTCTGAACGCACGCTGCTCTCCTCTCCGTAGAGTTGTCTGAGCCACTACGGTAATCATCCACTAATTTAATTACCGCGTCCCCGGGTACTCGTGCTAATGCACATGACTTGATGCATCTCCTCAACTAACGCTGCGCTCCATAGGCTTAGTTGTTTGAACCACTACTGTGTAATGCACGTGATCAGATCCGCTTTAATCGCGTACTATTATACATTAATCGGTGGCAGGCTGTACGCTCTGTATACAACGGAAAAGAGTGCAGCAGAGCTGTAATCAGTCTAGCTTGCTTTGCTTGCTTCACCTACCAAGTCATCAGCACACCCGGAGATTCTGAGATCTCAACTCTGTTGCAAGAGACTCGTACGGTGCCTGCTGCCGGAGATGGCGGAGACGGTGGTGAGCATGGCGAGGTCCATGGTGAGGGGCGCCATCAGGGTGGCTGCTTCTGCCGCTGCCGCTGAGGTGGGCCTCCTCGTCGGCGTCCGAAAGGATATCTGGTATGCATTAGCATTCACATCATCTCTAGCTGCCGCTTAATTTGTTAAGATCACTCCACCATGAATATCCTCCAATTTTATTTTTATTTGTGCTCTCAAAAGTATTCGTAGCTAGCTAGTCTCACTGGTCAAAATTAATGATTGAACTCCGGTGATAGCTGCCTTCGTATCTGTTAATTTAGAGATGCAGTGTTGCATTCCATCAGCTGGTGAATGGCACCGGTTAGCGTTGATCTAATTCTCTTTTGAACACGGGTTTGGTAGGTTCATTAAAGACGAGCTCGAGACGATGGAGGCATTCCTGGAGGTCGCTGAATCAATAAACAAGAAAGATGTGCTCCTGAAGGTGTGGGCAAAACAAGTAAGGGATCTGTCATACAACATTGAAGATTGCCTCA
>NW_021278769.1:0-1076 GCF_002162155.2 Triticum dicoccoides
TTGTTTCCCCACACATACGGACTCTAAAAATAGCCTATACTTATGTATTTCGAAATTACATGGGCCTGGCCCAATAATAAGGTGACGCAGCACCTAAAATAGCCTCGGGACGAAATTTATGAAGTGGCATCTTGTATATTTCGTCCAAGGCTTCATGCACCCATTATGGTGGCTTCAAAGTCCTGAAATCATCACTTGTAACTCCATTCTTGTTCCCCTTGCGCATGCCATCATCTCCATGCTTGTTCTTGCTCCAATGTTCATCCTTCTCCAAGCTAGGCCCTTCATTTGTAAGCAAAACAAATGTATCCAATTTAGGCAGCATCATATTCTCATGAACATTAGAATCATTACCAAGAAACGAAAGTACCTGGTAATTTAGTTGGCGTGCACGAGCTCTAGTAATTGGTCCAGTATGTATAGCAGCAGGGGCTGTGGGTGTAACAATTGTATTGATGTCCTCATCAATATAGGAGCAAGGGGTGGCGGCCAAGGAGGTGGGAGGACGTCCCAAGGCAGCCTAAAACTAAATCTAGGTCGTACAAGGCCAATGGGCCCAAGTGGAGGTGATGTAACACCTTTGGACTTGTAGTTTGACTCGGATTCTGCTGCAGCATCAGATTGTTTCGTCCACAACTCAACGCTCCGGACGAATTTGAAGGTGATTCCAATTGGGTTGGAAAGTGCACGAAATATAGTTTCCAACAAAAAAAGAATCACCCAATTCGGAGTCCGTATGAAAAACTTGTGTGCGTTTTGAGTCAGGTGTGTCTGTGCAGTCCGAATCTGAATCCAGAACGTGAGAGACTTGGACTCTATCTTCTCTTGGGCCAAAAGTGACGTGAGAGAACTTTTTGGACAGCAAATAAACATCTCTTTCTTCCTTATCTTCATATGTGGATTGTACAAATGTCCCATACACCTGCAATTAGACAAAACACAAAAGTGTGTGAAGTATTTTTGTTCTGGATAACATAAATAGATTATTGAATAGTTTGCACTACAAATCACCTGACAAATATGCATATATGCAATATTTTTGGTCATATCCAAGGTAGTCATGTCCTCATCATCTT
>NW_021278770.1:0-10912 GCF_002162155.2 Triticum dicoccoides
GAAGCGCCGCGGGCCCTAACAGCCTGCGGCCTTGGGCGCCGCATGGCGGTTGATTGGACGCGGGTGCCTGCGCTTCCCACGACGCCTCGGCAACTGCACGACTGACAAAAAGGGATGCCCGGGCCAGGCTTGCTTACCCTGCTCTGATCTGTCTTGCCCTAGATCCCCTTTCTCTCTATCCTTCCTCTTGCTCCCGAAATCCTCCAGATCCGTCTCAATCCTCTGCATACGGCACGCCATTGCGCCTCGCAAGTCTTTGGCTGACGCTTGGTACTCGCCGGCCCTGGATTCCCCGAATTTGTCGGAGAAGAACCTCGCTCTCGTGCACCTGATGACGGTGGCGCGGGGCCGCGAGGGGGCGACTTAGCTCAAGGTCGGCTCCGACCAGCCTAAAGGCAAGGGGAGCACCTTCTATCGTTCTTTGTGAGCACCATCGTTGCCGGTCTGGTGCCTCCTTTCTCCGAGTTCTTCCATGCCATTCTCCGCCAATACAATTTGCAGGCTCTGCATCTCCACCCCAACTCTGTCCTTCTCCTGGCGATTTTCGCCTATTACTGCGAGGCTCATGTCGGCGTGAAGCCCTCGGTGGCTTTGCTGCACCACTTCTCCCTCCGGGTCTCTGGCGCTCAAGTCTCTGCATGCGCGAGCTTCATCGCGTACTCCAACTCCAACGGCATCTCGAAGCCTGGGAAGAGGATCGAAGGCTACCGGAGCAAGTGGGTCATGATGGACGTCGGGCGCCTCCATCCTCGCCTGGTATTGCCCACGGGGCAGCCTAAGTCCGTTGACGCGTGGTCCCGCGCGGAGCTCGTCGACCCTCGCACGAAGGCGGTGTTGAAGACGATGAACGCAGACCTGAGGCCAAGATACTTGGGGGCGGCGAAGCTGACCGGGGCCACGCTCCTGAGGGAGTTCTTGGAGCACCGGGTGGCTCCGCTCCAGGAGCACTCGCTCCCACTGTGGAGGCTGCAAGGAGCAGACGCCGTCCTGCGCCTGAGCTCCGAGGCCCTGACCGACAAGGGCCTGGCTGCGACCCTGCACTCCTTGGTTGGGGGAGACGTGGCGAGCCCGGTGGGCGCCCCCGTCCCCCTGTTCCTTCGTGATGACTGGGAGCAGGTGGTGAACGCCATGCCCACCTTCAACGGCGAGGGGCTGGTGCCTGCGGCAGCTCCCGAAGATCTGGCGGTCTTGGCGACGGTGAACTTGTTCTCCGGCAGCTCCAGCGGGGGAAGGGGGAAGAAGAGGTGGAGGAGGAAGCGTCTGACTCGGAGGAGACTGGCGAGGATTGGGGGGAATCCTTCCTTCGGCATAGGTCCCGGGCCCTTCGCTCCATGCCGGACGATGACGAGGCCGACGCCAGGCGAGGAGGGGAGGGTTCTTCCTTGGTCATGAGGAAGGGCAGGTCGAGCCTGGTTCCCCCAGGGTCTTCTCTGGTCCCTGGGGGGTCCAAGGCCGGCTCCATTCCTCCTGACGCACCTTCTGCTTCCGGGTCCCCCAAGGCTGGCCCCCGCTGCAGGCTCTCGGGCTTCAAGTTCGGTCGAAGGTTGCTTGAGTCCACGGACGACGTCCAGTAAATGCTCGATCCATGCTCCGCTTGGTTTCTGCTGCTGAAGCTTGATGGTTGCCCCTTCTTTTTACCAGGTTGACACCCGCGGCCAAGAGGTTGAAGGAGGCTTCTGCGGCCCCACTTGGGGTGAATCCATCCGCCGGAGCGGCGCCTTCGGCCGCTGGGGGAGGGGACGGCGAGGCCCGCACCTCTCCGATCCAGCCTCCCTCACGAGGTTAACTGGGGCGCCCCGGCGAGGAGTCAGCCCTCGCGGCCCCGCTGGACCTGGAATCGACTGTGCCCGACGCTGCGGCCGAGGCGGCCAAGGCTCAGGAGGTCCCTTCCTGCCAAGCTGTGGTCACGCTGCCGTCTTCTCCGCCTGCTCCACAGGTTCTTCTCTCTTCTGCCTCCTCCGCTGCCATCCTGGACCAGGTTGCCAATGAGCTGAGCCAACTGCGGGAGGATCTCCTGAGTGCGGACCCTTGTCTGGTGGCCGGGCGCCTGGAGTTGGCTTCTGGCTGGGCTCGCTCTGCCGCCTCCGTCCGAGCGGCGCTGAGCCAGGCTGCATCGTCCTCCGACGAGGAGAAGCGGGCCGCTAACCAAGCTAAGGCCGCTCGTGATGCTGCCCTGGGCGACGCTGCAACCGCCCAGGGCCGCTGCAAGACGCTTGAGGCCGAGCTGCAGGGCCTGCGCGACGAGCTCACCAAGGAGGTGCACAGCCGGAAGGAGAAGGAGAAGGAGATGAAGGCTAGGGAGGCCGCTGCCAAGGTCCAGGACGCTGAGCTCGACGACCGCCACAAGCGGCTCGAGACGCTGGAGCGGTCGCTAAAGGCGGAGAGGACCGAGCTGGACGCCAAGGCGAAGGTCCTGGCAGAGGACCGGGTGGCCTTCGCGAAGCTGGAGAAGAAGGCCCGCGGCATACTGAAGACGCTGTATGAGAGCGGCCTCGAGGAGCCGTTGGCTGGTGCAAAAGACGGCCCCGCCAAGCTGCTCCCCTTCCTGGTCGATGCGCTTGAGGACGTCGCGGACGGCCTTGCCCCCATGGTCGAGGCTGAGGCGCGTGCCCTGTCTTCCGCGGCGCCGACGCATGTCCTCTGCCATGTCTATCTGCGCGACCCCGACGTCGACTTCGACAGCCTGCTGGAGCCCATGAGCGGCGACCGTGCCGCCGCTGCTGCTGAGGCCGTGAAGGGCCAGGCCAAGGCTTTGCTGGGGAAGTTCCGCTCCCGCAGCGTCCTGCCCGGGCGCGGTGCTGCCGGCCGTGCGACCTCGAGAGGCGAAGCCGTCCAGCGTGACTCCACCACCGGTGACGGCGTTACTGGGAAGTAATCCCCTCGCGGCTTCCGTCCTGTTTTATCCCTGCACATGCACCATGCCTTGCGGAGGCGTTTAGACTTGTGTTAATTTACAGCAGTTAAAATGCATTGCTGGCAGTGCACATTCATACAAATACATCAGGTGAGCAAAGACAGGAGCATCATGTATATGGATAAGCTTATATGAACAGAGAAGCAGCAGTCTTGCAGCCTGAATGAATGACTACAAAGAAGGGAGGTGCTTCAAAACAATGTTTAGCACTGGCGAAAAGTAGATGCACACTTAGCAGGTGAAGCAGAGGCGGACCACGAAAAAAAATTAAGGTGGGGCGAAGTCTCACTAGAATTTTTTATGCGAATCAAAGGAGTCAATACACACTAGCAATGCTCACTACAGACCAGACCAATAATCAAATACAATGAAAATGTAGACATGTTTCAATAGGAAAATAACCTAAAACATACTGATAATAAAGCTGTTAATGGCGTCTAGAGACCCAGGTAATGGTAGTGCCCTACCCTCTTTCTGAAAATCTTCTTTAATTTTACCAAGATCAAATACTTTTGAAGATCTCTCGCTCAATGGTAGTCAGAAGTGGCCGGACTATCGGACTGCTACTACCGCCGTCGCTAGGCGCCTAGGCCCCGGCTTGTGCCGCCGTCGCTTACTGCTGCGGTGCCGCTACCCTGGCCAGCCGCCGCTCCTGCCTCCTGGGCTCCTGGCGACCTGGCCAGCCGCCGCCGCCGCTCGCTAGGGTTGCCGCGTAGCGTCGTGTCGAGAGGTCGAGTAGTGGTCGAGAGAGAAAAGCCTATGCTCGAACTTGGCCAGGTCAGCCGTGACTCGTACAAAGTTTTTACAAATGATGCACGGTTATTATATGCATGAAGACTAAGGTGTTTTCTGTAAAACTGCAAACTCTGGATAAATAGCTAAATTCGCTGAGAGGAAACAAAAGAACATGGGCCGAATCTGGACAAAAAGCCCAACAGAGGAAAAGGCCAGGGGCTGCTCACCCTAGGCCAAGGCCCAACCTGGTGCGGATCTGGGAGAGCTCCTCGCCAGCGCCTTCGGCGCCCATAAGGAGTACGGGCGCCTACGTTCTTTCTTCGTGGGCTGAATTGTACGAAGCCCAGTTCACTCGGGGAGATGTTTCGTTCTTAATCTCTGTTTCGTTTAGCAACATGATGAAAAATGAAACGGGAACAAAATATAGATTATTAATCTGAGAGAAATGGGATTCAAACCGGCACCCAAACATCTACAAGCTTGGCGCATTAACCACTGCACCGCAGTCAATTTGATGTGTTATAACAGAAAACGGCGCTATTTCAGGGTTGTTTCAGTCCCAGTTAGTTTTTCGGAAAAAGAAACTCAAATATGAAACAGAAATCACGAAAAAAAATGTTCATCGATTCTTAAAAATGAATTCCTGAATTTCTCAAAAACAGTTCACAGAATAAAAAAAGTTCACGGATCGAAAAAAAAGGTTCACAAATTTGGAAAACGTTCACCGGATTCTGAAAAAAGTTCATTGATTTGAAAATGTTCATCAATTTTGAAAAATGTTCACTAGATTTTTGAAGAAAAGTTCACGTATTTGAAAAAAGTTCATCAGTTTTGACAAAGAAATTCAAGAACTTGAGAAAGTTCACCGGATTCTGAAAAAAGTTCACTGATTTGAAAAAAGTTCATTGATTTTGATAAAAAAATCTCAAATTTGAAAAATTTTCATCATTTTTGAAAAAAGGTTCACGGATTTTCAGAATAAGTTCACAAATATGAAAAACGTTCACTGGATTTTTGAAGAAAAGTTCACGTATTTGAAAAAAGTTCATCAGTTTTGACAAAGAAATTCACGAATTTGAATAAAGTTCACCGGATTCTGAAAAAAGTTCATCGATTTTGATAAAAAAATCACGAATTTGAAAAAAGTTCATCGTTTTTGAGAAAAGGTTCATGGATTTTCAGAATAAGTTCACAAATATGAAAAACGTTCATCAATTTTGAAAAAAAAAATCACGTATTCTAAGAAGTTCACCGGTTTAGAAAGAAGATAGAAAAAAAAGGAAAGAAAACATAAAAACAGCTACCTTTTTTGTATTTTCTAAAGAACCGAAAAAAATATAGAAAGCGCATCCCGTCATCTAATCCAACTGGTTAGTCCGGTGCTACATAAGCTAACGAGCGCGGTTCGATACACGGCGGACGCACTACTTTTTGCCTTTTTAAAACAGCAAAGAAGAAGGAAGTCAGATGGGCCGGCCCAAGTGTACAAGGGGGTGTGCGCCCTGTACGACATGAGCTGTATTCGGCGCTTAAGGCGCCGAATAGGATTTGGCCGGACCTGGCGCGGGAGTGGCCGGAGCTGGGCTTGGCGCGGCTGGGCCTAGTCGCGCTGGGCACGGCGCGGTCAAGGACGACCGGCTGGCAACCGCGCTCGAGGGCGGGTTGACCCGCAGGTCAACGCACGGGCGAGGCAGAGGCATCGATCTCCTCTGCCCGAGCTGCTCGATCCCACTGGCCGCGTTGGCCCATAAGAACGAGTGAACGACGACGCAGCCTTTTCTATTAGCGATCGATGAACAGCAGCCTCTGTATCGATTCATACGTATAATTTTTTCTTTCTCAAAATTATGGTATGGCAGGTGCCATACCCTGCCCACCGGGGAGGTCCGCCAGTGAGGTGAAGTCGACCTTGACGACGACCGCTTTTTCACATCCGCTCCTCCTGCTACCCTGGCCGTCGAGTCAACCTCGACGACCAACGCTTTTTCACATCCGCTCATCCTGCTAGACTGGCCATCGAGTCGACCTCGACGACCACCACGTCGACAAGCGTGTAGAGCGCTGCCCCCCGATGACGTCGAGCTCGTGGAGGCTCAGACTGACCCTGCAGCTTGCACCACATAGGAAAGAAAGATGTAAATAAGTTAGATCTTTGTTCATGGCTTACATCTAGCTGCTAGAGTAAATACTTCAAAGCACTCTTGTACAAAAACTGGATTCATTCTCGAAAATTCACTGGCGTGCCCTAGAGCACGCCTGCTCACGGTATCTTCAGTCGTCCAACTCGTCGCGGGATATGGGATGATGCAGTATTCCAGGACGCGCACGTGGGGTAGTTAATGCGTACACTTTAACGGATATCCAACGGTTGTACAGTTTTTGTAGACGGGCATGCAGGACATAACGACGGCGTCACGACACTGTACCAACGTGGGCCGTAGGCAAACGGCATGGAAAACGGTGGGATCGTCCTTTTCCACTGCCTCCCGGCCGCATCTACGTCGACGGCTGCTTCCTCCGCTACGGCGCTGGCCACTTCACCGCTGCCGCCTCCGACACCAGCGTCATGTTCCTCTGTTTAAACGACACCGCACGGGCCGCACCGGCATTCGCTGCCGCTGCCGCCTCGCTGGTGCGCGACGTCACGGGGACCGCGCCCGGGGCGAGGGGGTACTACTACGTCGGGTCGGCGTACGCGTCGGCGATGCCGACCAGCGCGTGGGTGTACGCGGCGGCACAGTGCTGGAGGTCGCTGCACGCCACCGCGTGCTCGGCCTGCACAGCGAGAGCGCGCGACCGGGTGGTCCGGCGGTGCCTTCCCGGCGGCCGGCGCCATCGAGGGGTACGGGCTCAACGCCGGTTGCGGCGGATCATCCAGTGAGTACTGCACACATTCTCGGTCCAAGTGTCGTGCATTGTCGTGTCTGAATTCTGCTGACAGCAATAACACATTCACATAGTGATATTTCAGGTTTCAGATCCTGAAACAGCAAAATAAATCTGTATGAAACACCACGAATATGACATCTTCTTTCTTCTTCTGAATTATCCATGGCAGAGCGGCACATAATCATCATCGTCTTCGCGTCCATCCTCTCGCCATGGCAGTCATCGGCATAGTATTCATCTGGGCACGAATGAGGCCCAGGAGAGACGACCTACACGACGGTATGCCAAACTGTAAAATTACAATCACATGCGTCTGATGTTGCACTATGATTTGATGATAGTTTCTGACACTCTGTAGACATGGATGGCTCAGGCGAGATCATCCGCACCATCATGTCATCCCAGCTCAGCTTCCGCGGCCGGTAAGAGGAGCTCGGCCAGGGTGGCTAGCTACGGTTCAGTTTACATGGTACATTGCCGTGCCATTTGGAACACCACACATTGGCACAAATGCAACACCGATTTCATTGATCATCTTTCTTGAAATGCTTGCTTCATCTGAATTTGAGATCCTGATAATATGCTGGATATCTCAGGGTGTGCTTCAGATCACCGTGAAGCGGCTCTACCTCGTAGTGCTTCATCTGAATCTGGGATCCTGATTGTACATTGATCAGATTGTGGACGGTTTGACATGACGAGATTGTAATTTTTTCAGAGATAATTGTAATTCTTATTTGATGGTATAAAGACTTTAAAATTAAGTTTGTCTCCCTTATTCTAAAAATAATGAAATATGGAATTGCATATACATCAAAACTGTGATGTCAGGAACGACACAGACTTCAGCCGATATTACAAAGATTGTTTCTCTTATTAATGACGGATACTTGTTAAAGAAAAAATGTCTTGCATACATTGTACAGAGTACAAAGAGATCTGCATTTACTTGCAACTTGACTAATACAATCCTTGCAAACTCTTAGATTACAAAGAAATGTCAGAATGACTGAACTACAGGCCTTTCAATTTATATACATATTTATTTTTTGTCACATACTTTTGTGGTAGTTTCAGCATGAGAGGTGTTTAGTATTGTTCGACCCCATTTTTCAGTAACCATCACTACACTTCCAAAATGAGACATTTGAAAACTGCCTCTTTTCTTAGCAGAAAGTCTGAAATTATGTGTGACTTACCGAGTCGAGCAAGATGTTGGAGGCCTTGTAGATCACCGGCAGGTTGGCGTCGTGGAGAAAGACAAGGCCGTTGGCCGTGCCGACAATGATCATCATCCTTGCCATCCACGGGAGGGAGCCATTTGTACCTTAAGGAAATAGGATGTTTCAGGTCAGTTACCTCCTCCACATTGACCTAGAGTTGTAACTTGCAAGTACCAAGAAGTTGGTCCGATAATTAATTTTTCAATCCAAAATATATAGTATCCCTTTTTAGTAAATATCTAATATCTACATTCATCTGATTTTAAAAAGAGGAAGTGTTGTGCCTTTGGAAGGGAGAGAGCAGCTCAGCTATCCGTAGGCGTCGATGTAGGGACAGGAAGACGACATACCAGCATGTGTGGATGGTGTGGCAGGGCAGGCGCCGTCAGAGTGTGACTTTGGAAGCCGTGATGCTCTGCGTCATGTTGCAGCAACAGAAGCACCTCCTCTCTCGTCGCGGATCCTACTCCGGCCCCAAGATATGATCTAGCCATGGCCATCAGATGTTGTGGCTTGTCTTGATAGCTGCTTTGACAACATCTATCTGGTTGTCTTCTCTACAAGGCAAAGCAAGGAAGGAGAACAAAGATGAATCAAATGCAATAAAAAAACAGGAGAGCACAATGAAAAACATGCCACAGAGATATGAAGAAATCTTGATGGCAACGGAAGCCGATGACTGAGACACCATGTTTGTGCGATGAATGAATTTCCTGATTTTGGAGCAATGAAGCCTCGAAATAAAATTTTGGAAATCACGTTTGTTCTTCGGAACCTGCAATTAATGCATAGTCCTAAATCTTTGTTGTAGCTATCTCTGGAGCATTTCAACAAACATGTGGTGGGCATGAGCTTAGGGCAAACCTGCAAGCCTTGGACTCTTGCGTCCTGCATCTGGTGCGCCGTAGATGACCTAGACAAGCGCCATAGTAACCAGTGCCTTGACGTTGCAGTCCAGGAAAGTAGTGTAGCACATATGTTTGTATTTATGGTACAGGAAAGAAGAAATACGGACAACTCTTATTACTATCAGAACACTAAATCGATCAGCCGCGGCTCAAGAGCATTGAATGTAAGATGAGTTCCAGCAGCGGCGAGACGGTCTGAGCCCTCGGCTCATGCCAAAGTGTCAATGACTGAGCTTCATCAGTATTTCCTACCTGCTTCCTCCAAGACAGTTCAGAAAATTTATGAAAAACAATACAATGTCTTTGTCTTAGTAACATTACTAATATCCAATTTATTTCACATGACAGGTCATTTGAAGGTAACCCCACTAAAACTTCCTACGTAGACATATCAGTCCCCTTTAAATTAGGAACAACAATAACAAAGAACACCAAGCTCTGGATGCAATATTTTTTACTTGTCAGGGGGCTGATAATCCTCCTGCAAAGATGCACAACCCTTGGATCATAAAAAACAAGCACCGTGAATACCACAAAAGAGGATGAGAGCCGAATTAGGCAAGCAAAGAACATGATGAATTGAAGGCATCACCTTCCTGATGGCATCTATTTCATAGATCACAACTCAAGTAAACTGCCCTTTGCTCTCCCCGTCCCTACATAGAAAACAATAGTGATTCAACAAGGCGCCACCAACGATGAATGATAACATCATATTTGGAAGTACATACCTGTAGAATATTATCTTCCCGGGTTTATGACTGCTCTCGTCACTAGTAGAAAACCGGCCTTTTGTCCCGGTTCATAAGGGCCTTACTAAAGGGTCGTTACTAATACCCTCACCCTTTAGTCCCGGTTCAAACCAGAACCGGGACAGATGGGCCTCCACGTGGCCGCTGCCGGAAGCCCAGGCAGGGGGGCCTTTGGTTCCAGTTCATGACGTAAACCGGAACCAAAAGGCTTCCACGCGTCAGCAGGAGGTTTTTCTTTTTTTTAAAAAAAAAAAGTGGCTGTTTTAGGGGTTTAGGGGGTTATTTTTAGGTTGTTATTAGCTAGCTAATAGAGAGAAGTGTCCTCTCTTATATGTAGTCCTTGGTTTACCTACGCTACTTCTATGTTCATTTCACCCACAGATATATATATAATAACTCATGCATGCTCGCATCATACATCATCATATATAATAACAAGTCCTACTAGCTAATTAATCAAGCATCATCATACAACTTCTACTCGTTATTAATAATAAGTCATACGATCATCATCCTCATAGTCATCGAACCCAACCCTACATAATTGTTCTTAGCACATGATCATCAGTATCAGGTAGGCGGACCTAAACACACTTAAGGTAAAATAACATAAAACAATATAGACCCTGACTCTCCATTATAAAGAATGGAGATCATCCTGTCTTCAATTCTTGCGCCTCGCTTCCTTTTGCTTCCAAAAAGCTCCTTACGACTGTCCATACATTTTTTCCATCCTTTGATTGTCATGTCTCCACTTGTTTTAGAAATCCGGTATGGACAGTTGAGATTCGTAGGATGATGTGGATATATGTTCAAAACACGAAGGCTGCCGCCATTATGATACATCAAATGAGGCACACAATCCTATGGAATTCTCTGTTGAAAAACATAGTAATAACTTCGTAGTTAGCAATGATGTACTAGTTTTAGAAGTATGCAAAAAGATGCACGGATGTCGTAATAGTAAAAAAAACTTACCAGGGTATCTCCATGGTAGTTACCGTAGTTCAACACGTGCACTAGTGGCACGTATTGACCATAATGTTGAGGAGTTCGATTGTAGATATTGTAATTCTCAATATCATTACAAAATCCAACCAGATGAGTTTTTTCCTTGTAAGTTAACTCAGAACCATCGGTGTAGTAAGTTCTATCTACCATCTTCTGCACATTCTTTGATATTTCAAAATAAGTTGTCAATGGAAATAAGCTGTCAACTATTTTGAAATGAACAATATAAATTAGTTAATAATTAACTATGTTTGAGAAACTCACATAGCGGTAGAACTAAAGGAGTATCAACAAGGACCCAAATGTCCATATTGTCTTGCTCGATTTCAGGATCATCAAGATCCATGGTGACAAGCATACCCTCATCAAAACCATACAATTTGCAAAATGCTTCCCAATTTTTGCAACCAACATGAGTTACGCTCTCAGCATTATACAACTTTACTTCAAAATCCACATCATGATGGGTCCTTAGGTGAA
>NW_021278770.1:11025-12220 GCF_002162155.2 Triticum dicoccoides
TTTCTTCGTTTCAAAATTTTCATGGTCTTCAAAATCCATCCTCTCCAAGACATAGCGTCTTGCATGGCAAGGGATAAATTATATTCGAATTGTAAAAGATGAAAATTACACGTTGAAATAGTTGAAGCCATGCTTAATTATGAAAAAAAAAACACTTGTCGTCGTTGCGTACCGTTTCAACTTCGAAGGTTTCCTCGAGCTTAATGTTGAAGCGTCGACCATCGTCCAGGTGAGGCCTGGCGCACTCACCTCGATCGTCGTGGCACGAGTCGCACTCCCCCGGGAGACTTTCGTCCTCCAATGATGACATTTCCTATACGTTCATTATTCAAAGACTAAATTAGATCATTATTATTCAACTAATCATATGCATATGCCTTGCATAGTGCTCTCCAATTTAAGCATTCAATAAGAAAAATCAAATCGCAAAATTAAGTAGTATTCAAATTAGGATGCCTTCAATTATAAGAAAAACTACATCATCTTCATGTGTCCGTACATCGAATATTATCACTAATATACTCGAATACTATATATCATACATATCGCCAGTACAGCTAGAACCGTAGCGCCCGACGGGTATCGGCGCGGGCGGTGGACACCCAAAGGGAAGGAACCATCACAGGATCATAGCTCCAGTGAGATCCCTAAAGAACCTGCCAGGTATTCTCGAACCTACCCTCCAACGCAACCATGTAGCGACGGACGTGCTCGTCCTCCTCACTGACACGGTGACGTACCACCTCCGCGGTGTCCGGAAGTCTCGGCACCGTCACTGGCCCACGCGGCCGCCACCAAACAAGGAGCGGGTCAACGACGGGCTGGCTCCTCACCAAGCTACGCCCCCCGGAAGGTAGCGCCTCCCAGTACCACCCCGGTGGAGCCCAGTCCCGGACATGGCCCATCTGGTCAAGCAGGTGTCGTCCTCCGCCGACTCGACGACGAGGATGCGGGATAGGCATCGTCCACGTCGATGCGGGAATAATTGCTTTAACTAAAAAAATAAACTAGTTCTATTAATTTTCTTGCTAAAAATAAACTACTTTTATAGTAAAATGAATCAGTTTTATTAAATCAACTAGTTCAACTACTAAGCACTTACTATAAATAGAATAATGTAGTACTTACTAAAAATAAACAAGTTTCCCTAGTTCTAACTAAGTCCATTAAACACTTATAGTTTTTTAGTGATTTC
>NW_021278770.1:12887-28546 GCF_002162155.2 Triticum dicoccoides
TTTTTTCTTTTAGGTCACAAAAATTATAAACTTTCTGTTAGTGCCATTAGCTTTAAAATTTGAATAGTTTAAATTTGAATTTTTTTAAATTTGTGTGAATCACTAGTTTATGAATCACTAGTTTACTAAATTTGTGTGAAAACACTTTGTGTATTATATTTACTATGTACAATCTTTCTGCACAGAGATACCAAAAATTATAAACTTTCTGTTAGTGCCATTAGTTTTCAAATTAGAATAGTTAAAATTTGAATTCTTTGAAATTTGTGTGAATCTCAAGTTTGTGATTAACACAACTAGTGCCATTAGTTTTTCATTTCTACTTAGAACTAAATACTTATAGTTTTTTAGTGATTTCTTTTTTCTTTTAGGTCACAAAAATTATAAACTTTCTGTTAGTGCCATTAGCTTTAAAATTTGAATAGTTTAAATTTGAATTTTTTAAAATTTGTGTGAATCACTAGTTTACTAAATTTGTGTTAAAACACTTTGTGTATTATATGTACTATGTACAATCTTTCTGCACAGAGATACCAAAAATTATAAACTTTCTGTTAGTGATTCTAGTTTTCAAATTAGAATAGTTAAAATTTGAATTCTTTCAAATTTGTGTGAATCTCAAGTTTGTGATTAAAATTACTAAAAAAATGAACATAGATGCGCCTATAGAGAAAATTCAATCTAAATTCATAATCAATTTTCATGAATTTCAGAGAAATTAATTATGAATTTAAGTCAAATTTCCTGTATAGGGGCATCTATTTTCATTTTGAGAGGAGCTCAACAATGCATAGAGGGACGAGCTTATAAACCAGTGTGGGCGCCCTTCGGTTGGCGAGGTGGGACTAAACTGTGAATCGCAATGAGGACCGACCATTTAGTCCCGGTTCGTGGCATGAGCCGGGACTAAAGGGGTCCCTTTGGTCCCGGTTCAGGCCACCAACCGGGACCAATGGTGGTGGGCCAGGAGCCAGGCCCATTGGTCCCGGTTCATGAACCGGGACCAATGCTGATGAACCGGGACCAATGGCCCACGTGGCCCGGCCGGCCCCCTGGGCTCACGAACCGGGACCAATGCCTCCATTGGTCCCGTTCTAGACTGAACCGGGACTAATGGGCTGCCCCGGCCTGGACCATAGCCCCCTTTTCTACTAGTGCGTTAAAGAATGACAGTAGTAAATCCCTGCAAAAAATGTTACGGTTTGAAACACCATCGCCATTGACTACTCTGAATGAACACAAAAGACATACCTCAGCATCCCAACGTGTACAGGGGTGCCCTTCTCATGCACAACTCTGTAGTTTGTGATTTCAGGCCATTCCATGGAGGCCACCATGCACTCATCACAAATTATGCTAACTGGGTTACCACAGCGACATCCATTTGACCTTCTGGTCATCATCAATTAACCATGGATATACATTTACTATTTTCTGAATCCCTAGTCAAGCACAGGAAAAAAATACTTCAGTTCAGAGGAGTTGTATTCGGCCACACCTGTCAGAACTCAGAAGACACCTCAATCTATCTATAGGTAAACTATTCTACTCCCTCGGTCCTATTATGGGACGGAGCGAGTATGTTGCATTGCTTTATGATTTCATCATCTATCTACACTTCGCAAATTTATGTTGTGGAGCTTCACACAGAATTAGTATATTCCGTAATAATTAATTTGTATTGCTCAAACAAAGTCTTAAAAGAAACATCCAAACACCATGCCATCAGCAGCTTAGCAGAGCCAGCATGGACCGTAGTCTATTTCGAAGAATTGATAACTCATCGGCAACCAATTCAAATGGATCATAGTGTTCCCGAGAGCAGATGAATTTTTCTCATCAGGACACTGTACTTTGCATGATTAGCATTCATATGCATTAATAAAAAAGAGGATACCTCGAGCTGAGCATTACACTGACCAAACTTATTCTCCGGTGACATATCTTGGAGCGTCACCAAACACTGCTAGAACACTGTATTTAGAGACAACAGAGACAACGGTTTCCATAACGATGGTACCGTTATACTGCAATTAAACAAGAGGCAGGCTGCCGGTGTGATCGGACCGTAGGTACTGCTTCTGGTGGAGGCATGGGCGACGGGCCTGGCGACTGGTGTGGCGACGGGCGAGAGCCACCGCCGACGCCGATCTTGCCTGAGCCTCCGCCGCCCTTCGCGCCAGCTCAGGAGTCGGGCCTGGCTGATGCCGGAGGAGGATCCTCTCCGCCGCTGATCTGCCAGGCGATCCCAGCCGGGGACTCGGCGCTTCCGCCGCCGCCGCCGCTGCGGCTGTTACCGGGATCTCCACGCCCTACGGATGGGATCCGGCAGCCGCCCGCGGTGGATCCAAATCCGCGAGTCGATCCATCCCCTTCCCCGGTTTCTTCTTCGACGGAGGACGAGGATCGGGATCGGGGATTCAAAAATCCTACGAAATGGAAGGCTCGTTTTCGGGATAAGCATGCGATGGGGCGATGGATCAATGGCATGATCTACTCACACCCGTCTCGTTGGACGACGATGCGTGATGATGAAGGAGATATTTTGGCCGGAAGGCATCTTTCCGCGGAAGAAGATCTTCATATTGGTATGTGTTTCGTTATTAATTTGTTTCACATCGAGGTTATTGAGTGTGTGCAGGTACCCCCGGAGGTTGAAGAACAAATTGTCACTGTTGATCTCACGGAGGACTCCGATGGATCAAAGCCGACGCAAAGGTTTGGGGGTCGCTTTTGGATTCTTGCTGACGAGGAGGAAGACGAGGTGGACGTGCCGGTAACGTCGGTCCGGCCGTTACCTTCGCTTGACTTGGGTTCTAGCCCCATGCCTAAACCTTCGGTGAGTATTAAGAAACCTAAATTGCTTGACTGTCCTTCCGCAGAATTCGAAAGTGAAACCATGGTGTGGACCATTACCGAAGGATGGGCCGTCGGTTATCACATTAGCTGACCTTTTCCGTCCAGAGTGTTGGACGAAAGTAACTAGACGAAAGAAGAAGGGGGGGGGGCGGGCGGTGTTGCAACGTCCGCCGGAGATTGCCGGCGTTCGAGATTTTCGGGCGGACAGGTACGATCGTTTGAATTTTCTTTTGGGCACAGTCGAACCGCAAGTGTGCGCCGATGCGGTGGGCTTGGCTAGTACTGGGCTCGAGGCCCAGGGGGCTGGCCAGGCCTACTGTGCATCGGGAGATGGCGATGTGCATGTCGAGGCCTTGAGGCGATCGCTCCCGCATGCACGTCCATCTCCTTCTCTCTCCTGCGCCGCTAGGGTTCGTTGCTCGGGAACCCGAGGGTTTCCGCGAGCTGTGTCGCGCCGCTCGCCCTTGGTCTCCAGCGAATTGGTTCGCCGGCCGGTACTGTGCCCGAAGTCGGCTTGGATGCCTCCTAAGCCGCCGCCTCCGCGTGCCGCGCCGGCTGCGCGAGTCCAGGCCGGGACCGTGGGAGGTGTTGCCCCGGCCGCAGCATCGCCTGTGCCTGGAGCCGCCAGGGCTGCTCCGCCTCGGATGGTGGCGCCCCAGCCCCGGGCGCCAGCACCGCCACCACGACCGCCTGCACCGGCCCCGGCTGGGCCGCTGGCCCCGTCTGCGGCAAGGGCGCCGGCCCCGCCTCGAGGGACTTTGCCTCTGCCTGTGGCGACTGCACCAGTGCCGCGGGCTGCACCGTCGCCTCCTCCCAGGGCCGAACCACCGCCGCCTCAGTGGCCGTGGCCGAGGCAGATGGCGAGAGGCCGAGGCGGTTTTGGTCAGGGTTCAAACGGCCATGGGACGGGCGCGTCGCCGGGGGATGACCGGAACCCCGCGTGTGGTCAGTGGGGCGATGACGGGCATGATGCTTATGGCGCTGGTCAGCACCAGGGCTCTTCATCCACCAGAGGTGGCCGTGGCTATGCTTGGGTGGACAACGGCAATGATAACCGGGGTTTTCAAGGACCGCCTGGAAATTTTGTCGAAGGTGCGGCCGGTCCTAACAACCGTGCCTTCCAAGGTCGCTTTCGTGGAGGTCGGGGTGGGAACAGGCGGCACTACCAGCCTCGGCATTCTAAGACCGCTACTGTGACGGAGTTTACGGATGGTGCATCGGATCTACCGCAGGTGGCGGTGGAGACGGTGCAGGCCTTGGCTGCAGTTTCTGTGCCAGAGCCCATGCAGACTGGCGACTCTACTTCTGAGCAAGGTTCGGACAAGGCCGAGAGTGACAAGCTGTCTAAGTGGGCGGCTAAGAAGAAGAAGCTCAATTGTTACCGTTGTGGGGAACCGGGTCACTTTTTGATGCACTGTACTGCGGAGTTATGTGACTTATGCCGGAAACATAAGCACACAGCGGCTGAATTTCCTCTCATGTTGGGGCCTAAACCATCCATTCAGATTTATGGAGTGTGTTGCTCGGAGTTGATGTTTTTTGAGTCTCCTTCTGCGGAGCCTTCGGAGCCCATAGTGGAAACGTCCTTCCCCGGTGTGGTGAAGGTGCTTAACGGGCCGTTGTCCGAGGCTCAGATCATTCAGCAGTTAAGAGAGCTCGCCCCGGGTAATTTTTAGTGGTCCTTACTTAAGCTCACCGATTACTCTTATAAAGTGGATTTCCCGTCTAAGGAGGATCAGATGAGGATTTTCAAGTTCGGTATGAGCAGGGTCACCGGGACTAGTTTTGTACTTGAGTTTGATAAATGGACCAAGAAAGAGCCACAAGGCACGCCTTTAACTCAGATTTGGGTTCGGTTCTCTGGTGCTCCCTCTGACCCTCTGGACAGCTTCTTGGTCACTTGGAGCCTGGGTTCTTTGATTGGCAGGACTGAGCAGGTGGATATGCAGTTCACTAGGGCTCATGGGGTGGCACGGCTGCTTGTTAGTGTAGCCAATATTCAGTTCTTGCCAGATGTGGTGCCTTGGACTTACGCGGGTGTTTTATATCAGTTGGACGTTGAGTATGAGGATCCTAATCTTTTCAATGAGTTTGAGGATGATAACCCCATGGACACTTCTGAGGGCGGAGTGGGTTCGGGGAACCAGGATGATATAGCTAAGAGTGATGATGATAAGGCTAAGGGGCCTTCGGGGCAGTCGGATAATGGTGACTCCGCCCCTGTTGGGACTTCCAGGACAGTTCCGACTACCACTCCTCAGCTTGGCTCTTTTGGAGCATTCTCGGCTCCGTCGAGGGTGTCGTGTGACAGGGTCCGTTCTGCGTCCATGGTGCCCAGTATGCGGGTGTCGAGATCTGCTGATGGCGGAGGTGCTTCAGGGCAGGATGGCCCGCCAGCGGTTGTGTCCTCTCCTTCGACACAGGCTGAGGCGGCCGAGCCGGTGGTCATGGGAGGAGAGGGCCAGCAGGAGGCTCGGCCCTCTGAGACCTTGACGCTGGCGGTCCCAAGGGTCGGCGAGGCCCCCTTGGTGAGGTCGCCGGTTCGCGGGGGAGCGGGCGCGAAGGAGGCCGTCGTTTCCACTTCGGTTGCTCTGGAGGGCGGGCTGGGTGGTTCGGTTGCTGCGTCACCGGACTCCCTGGACCGCGCTAGGCTGAGTTCACCAGTCGCGGGCGTTAGCGGGGTGGCAGCCCATGGGCCCTGCGAGCTCTCATCGCCGTTGGACGTGGCTCCGGTGACCCCGGCGCTGGTCACCGCTGTTGGGGGACGGGCAGGAGGCTCTTCCCCCAGCGCAGCTTCTCGCGAGGAGGTCATCGCTTTCGGTGGGATCCTGGATCCTGTCTCTACAGGGAGACGGGTCAGCGGGAGACTGCAGGAGCAGCCGGATGTTGATGACATGCAGCTCAGGTGCGCGCTGAGGGCGGCCAAGCTGCGTGACGTTGAGCTTTCTACTGGTATGTCTGTTAACAAATTTAATTCTATTATGCATTTTACCAATGATGAGATTGTGCAAAATGCGAACCAATTAGGAGTATCTCTAGGTAATAATGATCTAGAGATTTCTAAATCTGTTAATGATATGCTAGATCTGGAAGCTGAACGAGTGTTAGATTTGATTCGTAACTTGGCGGCGGTTAGGCCGATGAATGAATCGGAGATTGATGTGCTTGGGGTTAGAGTTCTAGATGGCTTGTGTGCTGATCTCGATCCTGTGGTACAGGAGGCGGCGGAGGAGGATGAGTATGGCCTCCCTGAAACTTCTAACCTTGAGGATGAGTCTTTAGGGATTGACGATCATTCCGAACGTGCCGAACCCTCTGATGTTCGCGTTAAGCCTAAACGGACCTGGAAACGGAAGGTTTATCCGGTGTCGGCTGCGCGTAGAAGTGCTAGGATCCGTACCTCTAAAAAAATTTGATGAAATATGAGAGGCATCTTTTGGAATAGCAGAGGTCTTAAGGACTTGGCTAAAAGACGGTTTCTAGCAGAGGCTTCTCTTGAACATCATTTAGACTTTATTGCTTTGTCCGAGACTGGACGAGGTAATTTTTCTCCACAATTTCTTACTACCTTATCTGGGGGGGGTGATTTTGACTGGCACTGTCTCCCACCTCGAGGAAGATCCGGTGGGGTTTTACTTGGGGTTAAGTGCGAGACGTTGGAGGTTCGGAGTGTAGTGTTGGGTGAGTTTGCGGTAAAGTTTCGGGTCAGAACTAAAGCGGATGGGTTTGATTGGGTTTTGGTGGCAGTCTATGGGGCTGCGCAACCAGAACTCAAGCCAGCTTTCTTGGCTGATTTGGTCCGTGTTTGCGGTAACGAGCAACTACCCGTCTTAGTGGGTGGAGATTTTAACATTATTCGAAGAAAGGAGGAAAAGAATAATGACAACTTTGACGGCAGATGGTCATTTATGTTCAATACTATCATAGAAAGCTTGGATCTCAGAGAGATAGAGCTTTCGGGTAGGAAGTTCACTTGGGCAAACTCGCTACCGGTTCCGACTTTTGAGAAGCTCGATCGTGTTTTGGTGAGCGTCGATTGGGAACAGAAGTTTCCTCTGGTAACGGTGCAGGCATTGACACGAGGTATCTCGGATCACACACCGTTACTAGTCGACTCTGGAGCTCAAACTCATATGGGTAATAAAAATATCTTATCCTTCGAACTTGCCTGGTTTGAAAGAGAAGGGTTTATTGAGTTGTTAGCTAGAGAGTGGGCTAAAGACTTGGGGGGAAGGTCACCCATTGAGCGGTGGCAGTGCAAGATTCGTCATCTTCGAAGGTTCCTTCGTGGATGGGCTAAGCACACAAATGGGATATATAAGGCTGAGAAGGAAAGACTCCTTATGCTCATTCATTCCCTTGAGTTAAAAGCTGAAACCTTTATTTTAGATACTTCCGAGCTGGAGTCTAAAGTGGAGGCTGAGTTGAGGTTGAAAGCACTTCTCCGCGAGGAGGAATTGAAATGGGCTTTGAGAGCTAAGGTTCGTAAGGTTGTCCAAGGAGAGGACAACACTCAATTCTTTCATATGATTGCTAATGGAAAGCATCGTAAGAAGAGAATTTTTCAATTAGAACAAGATGAAGGGACGATAGTTGGTCAGGAAAACCTGAAACTTTACATTACCAACTATTATAAGCAGTTGTTTGGCTCTCCGGAAGAGAGTTTTGTGTCCCTGGATGAGTCAAGAGTTGAGGATGTTTCCCAACTTGAAACGGAAGAGAATGAGATTTTGACTGCTCCTTTCACGGAGAAAGAGGTGTTCGAGGCTATTTCACAAATGAAGAACAATAAAGCGCCAGGACTAGATGGGTTTCCGGCGGAGTTCTACAAAAAGTGCTGGCATTTTATTAAGGGTGACCTGTTGCCGATGTTTCATGATTTGTTCAATGGTCAGCTTCATTTGTTCAAGCTCAATTTTGGAACAATAACTCTTCTTCCTAAGAAGACGGAGGCTATTCGCATTGAGCAGTTCAGACCTATCTGTTTGCTTAATGTCAGTTTCAAAATTTTCACCAAGGTTGGGACGAATAGACTCACGCAGATTGCGCATTCAGTTGTGCAACCGTCCCAGACCGCTTTCATGCCAGACAGAAATATCCTTGAAGGAGTGGTCGTCTTGCATGAAACGCTCCATGAGATTCACTCCAAAAAACTAGATGGTGTGGTTTTTAAAGTGGATTTTGAAAAAGCATACGATAAAGTTAAATGGCCGTTCCTTCAACAGGCGTTGCATATGAAAGGATTTGACAAGGCCTGGCGAGACCAGATTGAGTCCTTTACGCAAAAAGGAAGTGTAGGGATTAAAGTGAATGATGATATAGGTCACCATTTCCAGACACATAAAGGACTAAGGCAAGGAGATCCCATGTCACCGATTCTATTTAACATAGTGGTTGATATGTTATCCATTTTAATAGGTCGGGCTAAGGATGCGGGGCAGGTTTCGGGCTTGGTTCCGCACCTAGTTGATGGTGGTATTTCCATTCTGCAGTATGCCGATGATACTATCATCTTTATGGAGCATGACTTGGTGAAAGCAAGGAACATGAAGCTTGTGTTGTGCTTATTTGAACAATTGTCTGGACTCAAGATTAACTTCCATAAGAGCGAACTGTTTTGCTTTGGGAGAGCTAATGAGGACCAGGAGGCGTATAAGCAATTGTTCGGATGTGAGTTGGGTTCGCTACCGTTTACTTACCTAGGTATACCCATTCACCATCGTAAGCTGACGAACAAGGAGTGGAAATGCATCGAGGATCGTTTTGAAAAGAAACTGAGCTGCTGGAAAGGGAAGCTCATGTCATATGGAGGACGATTAATTTTGATTAATTCGGTCTTAACCAGTATGCCCATGTTTCTTTTATCCTTTTTTGAGGTCCCGGTGGGGGTCACGAAGAGGTTAGACTTTTATCGATCTCGTTTCTTTTGGCAGAATGATGAGTTGAAACGAAAGTATAGGCTTGCAAAATGGGATATCATCTGTAGGCCGAAGGACCAAGGCGGTCTAGGCATTGAAAATCTAGAGATCAAGAATAGATGTCTCCTTAGCAAGTGGCTATTTAAACTCTCGTCCGAGACAGAGGCTACATGGGCTCAGATTCTGCGGAATAAGTATCTTCAGGCTAAAACTTTGGCTCAGGTGACAGTGCGCCCGAATGATTCTCCGTTTTGGAAAGGGTTGATGAGATTCAAGCCCCTATTCTTTAACAGGACGAAAATCTTAGTCGGTGATGGGGCTAATACGAGGTTCTGGGAGGATACGTGGCTTGGGGAGACACCTCTGGCACTTCAATATCCTACTCTGTATAACATCGTTCAACGTAGAGAAGCCTATGTTGCAAATGTCTTACAGTCCACGCCTCTCAATATTAGCTTCCGGAGGACGCTAGTAGGCCATCGGTGGGAGGAATGGCTTCATCTTGTACGAAGGTTGATGGATGTCCAGCTGTCCCAACAGCCAGATAGATTGTTTTGGAAACTGACTAAGGACGGCAGGTTCTCGGTTAAATCCATGTATCTGGATGTCATAAACACTAGTGTCATTCCTTGCTCGAAGCACGTCTGGAAAGTTAAGGTACCTTTGCGTATCAAAGTGTTTATGTGGTTTGTGCATAAACAAGTGATTTTGACAAAAGATAACCTGGCAAAATGCAATTGGGTGGGTTCTGCTAGGTGTAGCTTTTGTGATTGTAACGAAACTATAAGGCACCTCTTTTTAGATTGTCCGCTGGCTAAGATTCTTTGGCGTTCGATTCATATTGCTTTTAATATTACTCCACCTACCTCTATCAATATGTTATTTGGAACATGGCTTGATGGGGTTAACTTGGATGTAGCAAGACACATTCATGTGGGAGTGTGTGCCTTGTTATGGGCAGTATGGAACTGCAGAAATGATTTGGTTTTTACAGAAAAACGAACTTTCACTTTTTGCAGGTTATCTTCAGGGCCACAACATTGATCCGTATGTGGTCGTTACTCACTCCGACGGAGGCCAGGGGGCATTTGGCTACTGCATCTACCCGATGGGAGATGGTAGCTCGGGGTATTTTCAACCGGTTTGGATGGCGGTCATGTAATAAGATAGGCATGTAGTGCTCCTATTTTATTTGCCAGCCGGTTGTGGCTTTTTTGATTAGGCTCGCTCGAGCAGCTTGTTTTATTTTCGTACCTTCAGATATTGTGACTACTTTTGTTTTTAATTATAGGCCGTATGCATCTTTCTGATGCAGAGGCCGGGGTAATACCCCTTTTCTAAAAAAAAAGAACACTGTATTTCAAAAAACTGAACACTGCTCAAACATGTCCCTAGATTTGGACGCTGAAAATCTCTTTGGGATATAGAGCTGGAGATCTGGGACTTGGGGTGTTCTAGAGCATCTGTTTCATCCAAGTAATAGGAGAATAGCCTTCGTCTTTGGGGCATACTTACTGAACATGCAAGTTCCCTAGACGAAGGATGAGTATAACTGATGACGATTTACGCGGTCTGTTGGTCTCAGATCTCAGAATGGTATGTATTTTACACAGTATAGCAGCCCTTTTGATAAACTATCTACTATATATTATTCTTTTGGTACATGGAAATGTTTGTGTACCCTTTTGGTACATGGAGTATATTGGAGTGTAATTCCAGAGATAAATTTAGAGGTCTAATCAAGTAAATGCTTGAATCCCTGGTGTCATAAACCGGTGAAAAATTTCTAGATCCACAGAAAGTACTTTTCTTCTAGTAGTTACTACTACGTTGCTTCGCTTAGCAAGTGATGTTGGAGGAATCAATAAAGTGCATGAGATGACTTTTGAAGGAGGAAGGAAGGATGGACCTCACCTGGCTGAGGCCGTACTGGAAGACGAGGGTTTCCTTCCCACAGGTGGCCTGGCAATCTCCGACAGCCAGGTCCGCGAAGCCGTCGATGGCGTAGTAGTGTGACCCGGCGATGTGCACATCACAGATCCGAAACCCCAACCACCCTCTGCAGATGGAAGGATTCTTAGAGCACGCACAGATCAGCAACGAGCACTCTGTACCATTGCCAGCGCTGCTCCTCCGTCGGCTCTGTGCTCGATGGTTGCCTTCGTGGGAAAGGAAGATGAGGCCCTCCGGACTAGGAGGGTAGGATAGACGGCTGGCTCGATTTTTTCTATTGCTTCGGTTGTTCGGCACAGTGAAAAAGTGATGAGGTGGATGCCTCCAGCGATGGCCCTGCGTTCCGCTCATGGAGAGTGTAATTGCAAACATTGGCACCCAGGTTTTTCAGGCATGCCATGAATCAATGATCTGGGGTAAAAAAACACTACTAGGTGTCTTTCAGGGAAAAAAACACAAATACTTCGCTCCAACCAAAAACTTGTCTAGCAAAGATTGTACTTTGGCCAGCGGTGCCAGAGATAAAAAAGAACTAACAAGAGAAGCGAGAAGTAGGCCATGGTGAAACAGGTCTACTTGAATCATGGCTGGTAATGAAGGAACCGAGCAAATCCAACAGTCCTACTGTCCTATGCAGGGGCGGAGCTACAGGGTGGCCAGGGTGGGCCGCGGCCCACCCTGGAATTTTGGACGAACCTATACGTATGGATGTTTAACTGGGCCAGATAAAAAAATTGGCCCAATAAAACTTAGCTATTGACCCAGCCCAAGCGACGCCTCATCCTGTCGTCCACATCGAGCCAGGGGACAGCCGCCTCGTCCCAACGCCCTCTTAGAGCCGTGCGGCCATGCCCTGCCTTGCCCTCGCTGGTCGCCGGCCGGAGCCCAGCCGCCGACGAGGATCCCGCCTCTCCTTCCCGCCCCCTGTGAGCTGCGTGCGCCCAGCCGTCCAAGCCCCTGCCCTGCGTCGCCACGCGGCTGTGCCCCTGCCCCCGGCCGCTTGACGCCACTGCAAAGCCGGCGGCGGCCGCCCAGTGCCCCAGTCCGGCGGCAACAACTTAGCAGGTTAGCTCCATTTAAGGTATCAAATACCCCAGTTCTGATTTAGGTTTTGTTGTTGTTGTTGTTGTGGTGTTATGCTACCCTTAGCTGCCCCAAATAGCTTTATTGATAGAAAGCAATTCTTATTGCAGAATTGTACTATGGTCCATATAGTATGTGATATGTAGGTTTTTTTATGCAAACTCAGACTTAATGGAGAATTTTAGTGTGTTTGTAAAATCATATTGATCTATTTCTATGTGATATTGGTAATTAGTATCCCTCCGTCCCATAATATAAAAACGTTTTTGACACCGTTTATTTGTCATATTATGAGACGGAGGGAGTATTTCTTAAAAAAAATTAAGGGCGGACCACCCTGTTCTCAAATGCTAGCTCCGCCACTGGTCCACTAGTAGAAAAGGAGGCTATGGTCCAAGCCGGGTCAGCCCATTAGTCCCGGTTCAGTCTAGAACCGGGACCAATGGGGGCATTGGTCCCGGTTCGTGAGCCCAAGGGGCCGGCCGGGCCACGTGGGCCATTGGTCCCGGTTCATCAGGACCTTTTGGTCCCGGTTGGTGGGACGAACCGGGACCAATGGGCCTGGCTCCTGGCCCACCACCATTGGTCCCGGTTGGTGGCTTGAAACGGGACCAAAGGGCCCCCTTTAGTCCGTGCTCATGCCATGAACCGGGACTAAATGGTCGGTCCTCGTTGCGATTCATAGTTTAGTCCCACCTCGCCAACCGAAGGGCGCCCACACTGGTTTATAAGCCCGTCCCTCTATGCATTGTTGAGCTCCTCTCAAAATGAAAATAGATGCCCCTATACAGGAAATTTGACCTAAATTCATAATGAATTTCTCTGAAATTCATGGAAATTGATTATGAATTTAGGTTGAATTTTCTCTATAGGCGCATATATGTTCATTTTTTTAGTAATTTTAATGACAAACTTGAGATTCACACAAATTTGAAAGAATTCAAATTTTAACTATTCTAATTTGAAAACTAGAATCACTAACAGAAAGTTTATAATTTTTGGTATCTCTGTGCAGAAAGATTGTACATAGTAAATATAATACACAAAGTGTTTTCACACAAATTTAGTAAACTAGTGATTCACGCAAATTTTAATAATTTCAAATTTAAACTATTCAAATTTTAAAGCTAATGGCACTAATAGAAAGTTTATAATTTTTGTGACCTAAAAGAAAAAAGAAATCACTAAAAAACTATAAGTATTTAGTTCTAAGCAGAAATGAAAAACTAATGGCACTAGTAAAGTTAATCACAAACTTGAGATTCACACAAATTTCAAAGAATTCAAATTTTAACTATTCAAATTTGAAAACTAATGGCACTAGTAATTTTAATCACAAACTTGAGATTCACACAAATTTCAAAGAATTCAAATTTTAACTATTCTAATTTGAAAACTAATGGCACTAACAGAAAGTTTATAATTTTTGGTATCTCTGTGTAGAAAGATTGTACATAGTAAATATAATACACAAAGTGTTTTCACACAAATTTAGTAAACTAGTGATTCATAAACTAGTGATTCACACAAATTTTAAAAAATTCAAATTTAAACTATTCAAATTTTAAAGCTAATGGCACTAACAGAAAGTTTATAATTTTTGTGACCTAAAAGAAAAAAGAAATCACTAAAAACTATAAGTATTTAGTTCTAAGTAGAAATGAAAAACTAATGGCACTAGTAAAGTTAATCACAAACTTGAGATTCACACAAATTTCAAAGAATTCAAATTTTAACTATTCTAATTTGAAAACTAATGGCACTAGTAATTTTAATAACAAACTTGAGATTCACACAAATTTCAAAGAATTCAAATTTTAACTATTCTAATTTGAAAACTAATGGCACTATCAGAAAGTTTATAATTTTTGGTATCTCTATACAGAAAGATTGTACATAGTAAATATAATACACAAAGTGTTTTCACACAAATTTAGTAAACTAGTGATTCATAAACTAGTGATTCACACAAATTTAAAAAAATTCAAATTTAAACTATTCAAATTTTAAAGCTAATGGCACTAACAGAAAGTTTATAATTTTTGTGACCTAAAAGAAAAAAAATCACTAAAAAACTATAAGTATTTAGTTCTAAGTAGAAACGAAAAACTAATGGCACTAGTAAAGTTAATCACAAACTTGAGATTCACACAAATTTCAAAGAATTCAAATTTTAACTATTCAAATTTGAAAACTAATGGCACTAGTAATTTTAATCACAAGCTTGAGATTCACACAAATTTCAAAGAATTCAAATTTTAACTATTCTAATTTGAAAACTAATGGCACTAACAGAAAGTTTATAATTTTTGGTATCTCTGTGTAGAAAGATTGTACATAGTAAATATAATACACAAAGTGTTTTCACACAAATTTAGTAAACTAGTGATTCATAAACTAGTGATTCACACAAATTTTAAAAAATTCAAATTTAAACTATTCAAATTTTAAAGCTAATGGCACTAACAGAAAGTTTATAATTTTTGTGACCTAAAAGAAAAAGAAATCACTAAAAACTATAAGTATTTAGTTCTAAGTAGAAATGAAAAACTAATGGCACTAGTAAAGTTAATCACAAACTTGAGATTCACACAAATTTCAAAGAATTCAAATTTTAACTATTCTAATTTGAAAACTAATGGCACTAGTAATTTTAATAACAAACTTGAGATTCACACAACTTTCAAAGAATTCAAATTTTAACTATTCTAATTTGAAAACTAATGGCACTATCAGAAAGTTTATAATTTTTGGTATCTCTATGCAGAAAGATTGTACATAGTAAATATAATACACAAAGTGTTTTCACACAAATTTAGTAAACTAGTGATTCATAAACTAGTGATTCACACAAATTTAAAAAAATTCAAATTTAAACTATTCAAATTTTAAAGCTAATGGCACTAACAGAAAGTTTATAATTTTTGTGACCTAAAAGAAAAAAAATCACTAAAAAACTATAAGTATTTAGTTCTAAGTAGAAACGAAAAACTAATGGCACTAGTAAAGTTAATCACAAACTTGAGATTCACACAAATTTCAAAGAATTCAAATTTTAACTATTCTAATTTGAAAACTAATGGCACTAGTAATTTTAATCACAAACTTGAGATTCACACAAATTTCAAAGAATTCAAATTTTAACTATTCTAATTTGAAAACTAGAATCACTAACAGAAAGTTTATAATTTTTGGTATCTCTGTGCAGAAAGATTGTACATAGTAAATATAATACACAAAGTGTTTTCACACAAATTTAGTAAACTAGTGATTCATAAACTAGTGATTCACACAAATTTTAAAAAAATCAAATTTAAACTATTCAAATTTTAAAGCTAATGGCACAAACAGAAATTTTATAATTTTTGTGACCTAAAGAAAAAAGAAATCACTAAAAAACTATAGTATTTAGTTCTAAGTAGAAACGAAAAAATAAATAGAAAAAAAAGAAAAAAATTGCCACCTACTGGGCCCCCACGGCCTGAATACGACTAGAAACCCATCCATGGGCCAGGATTCAGGCCCGCAAGAGGCCCAGTTGGCCCAAAGGCATAGCAGTGACAATTAGGCCCGTAAGCCTGCAATGGAGAGGAGCTTGAGAGGGGTGCAGCAGTGGGGCTTATAAACCACTGCGCACCCCTCTCAACTAGCGAGGTGGGACTAAACTTTCGACGCCGCAGCAGCACAAGGCCTTTTGTCCCGGTTGGTGGCACCAACCGAGACCAAAGGCCCCCTTTAGTCCCGGTTGGTGCCACCAACCGGGACCAAAGGCCGCCGCTTCCCACCCTTTGGGCTGCCGAAAAGTGGCCTTTGGTCCCGGTTGGTGGCTCCAACCGGGAATAAAGG
>NW_021278770.1:29274-31679 GCF_002162155.2 Triticum dicoccoides
CCGTCCCGCGCCCCTCTGACGCCGTCGATCGCCGCCCTCTGCCGCGCCTCGTCGTCGCCGCCCAGTGAGCCCCGGCCCCTCCCTTCCACCACGCCGCCGCCCCTACCTTCTCTGCTTGACGCGCACCGCCGCCACCGCCCCGGCCTGCTCTGCTTTGCCGCGCGCCGCCGCCGCCCCGGCCTGTTTTTTTCATATATTTTTTTGTAATTCATTGATGTATATATGGATGTTGTATGTATATGTATATATGCAGATGTATGTTTATGTATATATGCAGATGTATGTTTATGTATATATGCAGATGTATATATTGATTTAATGCATTTGAGGTTATTAGTTGTACTGTTAGTGCATTTTAGGATAGTACATTCTAGGTTAGTGCTTTTTAGGATAGTACATTCTAGGTTAGTGCTTTGAACTAGTTTAATTAGTAGTTGAATTAGTTGATTTAATAAGTACTACTTTATTTTACTATATATACAAGTAGTTTATTTTTAGTTAGTACTAGTTTATTTTATTTATAGTAATTAACTGCTTATATTAGTAGTAGTTGAACTGGTTGATTTAAGAAAACTAGTTTATTTACTATATATAGAAGTAGTTTATTTTAGCAAGAAAATTAATAGAACTAGTTTATCTTTTTAGTTAAAGCAATTATTCCCGCATCGACGTGGACGATGCCTATCCCGCATCCTCGTCGTCGAGTCGGCGGAGGACGACACCTGCTTGACCAGATGGGCCATGTCCGGGACTGGGCTCCGCCGGGGTGGTACTGGGAGGCGCTACCTTCCGGGGGGGGCGTAGCTTGGTGAGGAGCCAGCCCGTCGTTGACCCGATCCTTGTTTGGTGGCGGTCGCGTGGGCCAGTGACGGTGCCGAGGCTTCCGGACACCGCGGAGGTGGTACGTCACCGTGTCAGCGAGGAGGACGAGCACGTCCGTCGCTACATGGTTGCGTTGGAGGGCAGGTTCGAGAATACCTGGCAGGTTCTTCAGGGATCTCACTGGAGCTATGATCCTGTGATGGTTCCTTCCCTTTGGGTGTCCACCGCCCGCGCCGATACCCGTCGGGCGCTACGGTTCTAGCTGTACTGGCGATATGTATGATATATAGTATTCGACGTGTATTAGTGGTAATATTCGATGTACGGACACATGGAGATGGTGTGGTTTTTCTTATAATTGAAGGCATCCTAATTTGAATACTACTTTATTTTACGATTTGATTTTTCTTATTGAATGCTCAAATTGGAGAGCACTATGCAAGGCATATGCATATGATTAGTTGAATAATAATGATCTAATTTAGTCTTTGAATTATGAACGTGTAGGAAATGTCATCATCGGACGATGGAAGTCTCCCGGGGGAGTGCGACTGGTGCCATGACGATCGAGGTCAGTGCGATAGGCCTCACCTGGACGATGGTCGGCGCTTCAGCATTAAGCTCGAGGAGACCTTCGAAGTTGAAACGGTATGCAACGACGACAAGTGTTTTTTTCATAATTAAGCATGACTTCAACTATTTCAACGTGTATTTTTTATCTTTTACAATTCGAGTATAGTTTATCCCATGCCATGCAAGACGCTATGTCTTGGAGAGGATGGATTTTGAAGACCATGAAAATTTTTAAACGAAGAAAATTCACCTAAGGACCCATCATGATGTGGATTTTGAAGTAAAGTTGTATAATGTTGAGAGCGTAACCCATTTTGGTTGCAAAAATTGGGAAGCATTTTGTAAATTGTATGGTTTTGATGAGGGTATGCTTGTCACCATGGATCTTGGTGATCCTGAAATCGAGCAAGACAATATGGACATTTGGGTCCTTGTTGATACTCCTCCAGTTCTACCGCTATGTGAGTTTCTCAAACATAGTTAATTATTAACTAATTTATATTGTTCATTTCAAAATAGTTGACAGCTTATTTCCATTGACAGCTTATTTTGAAGTATCAAAGAATGTGCAGAAGATGGTAGATAGAACTTACTACACCGATGGCTCTGAGTTAACTTACAAGGAGAAAACTCATCTGGTTGGATTTTGTAATGATCTTGAGAATTACAATATCTACAATCGAACTCCTCAACATTATGGTCAATACGTGCCACTAGTGCACGTGTTGAACTACGGTAACTACCATAGAGATACCCTGGTAAGATTGTTTACTATTACGACATCCGTGCATCTTTTTTTGCATACTTCTAAAACTAGTACATCATTACTAACTACGAAGTTATTACTATGTTTTTCAACAGAGAATCCCAGAGGATTGTGTGCCTCATCTGATGTATGAGCATGGTCGCCTTGATGTTTTGAACATATATCCAGGTCATCCTACGAATCTCAACTGTCCATACCGGATTTCTAAAAGAAGTGGAGACATGACAATCAAAGAATGGAAAAA
>NW_021278770.1:32547-35542 GCF_002162155.2 Triticum dicoccoides
GAATTGTTACCGGACAGAGATATTAGAAATACTAATCAACATAGGAGCACAAACCATGTTTGTTGCGCAACGAAATTAGCGTAGGAGTCACCCACAGCAGCAAGGACATTACAGGATTGTAAACGATAAAACTGTTCTGGGTTCATTGCCAAGTAATACTAGTGTATAACATAGCAGGAGATGGGCCAATAACGCAGACAGAACAAACATGGACGGGTGGAAGGATCCATCATAACACAGATTAATTATATGCTAGTAGTACCCATATATTAATAAAAGCGACCCATCTTCTGAGTTGAATTTGGCGCCCTGCACTCTGTCTTCGAGACTAATCTTTAAGAAACACAACTTCATCATCAATGACAACATAATCAACAAGAGCGTCAGCTTTCTTACGAACGTAGGGAATATAACCGTCTGCATCCCTTATCCTGTCCTCCGGGGTAGCAACATACTTGCGGCTACGGGGATTAGCCGCCTGAATCCTCCTCTGTTGTTCGAGACCCAACTCATTGTCTCTTTCCCTCTTGGCGATGAAGTCTTCATCGACCTCGAAGTAGCCCTTGTCCCGCACAGACGCGATGACCTGCTGCCTGTACTCTTCGAAATCATCGTCCATCTTCTTGAAAAGCTTTGCGCTGTCGGCGTGGGCACGCTTCCTTTCCTCGATCCACTCCGGAGGGAAATACTCTGCCAGATCGTCCAGGTAATCCGCGCTGGGTTCTTGCTCCGGCTTCAGGGCAATTATGCTCCTAATCTCGGCTTTCGACAGCCGAACCTTGCCCTTGTTTGGACCTGGCGGTGCTGCGGCCGGCTGATTGGCGACGGCGGATGACAGATTCGCCTCCCCAAGCATCTTGTCAATCGCAGCAACCCCCTTCTCTGACTCGTCACCCTCCGTGTAGATGGATCCGGCGGCGGAGGGGAACACCGCCGCAGGACCATCGACGCCGGCATCCGTCGAATTGGCAGCAGCGCTGCCCGGACTGACCGTCAACTTCCCCGCCTCCTCCTTGCCCGCCATGGCCTCTTCTTGATTGATTGATGGTTCCTCTGCTGTCGAAGTAGATCTTGGGTTACGAGGTTTGTCGCTTGCGCTGGTTTGGGGATTGGATTGGAGGAGGCGGCGGTGCCGTCTCGATCTATATATAAAGAAGAAAAGGAAGAGGAACCCTAGCCGAGCCGAGCGAGCCCTTCTCTGCTCTGCACCCAGTCGGTATCGGACCCCGTTTACCGCCCGGACTCGGCCGGAACTCGCCCGCCAGCCCAGCCCAGCGCAGCTCAGTCCACCGATGGTGACACGCTGGGCCGGCCCCGGCCACTCCGTCTTTGTCTCCTCTTCCCCTCATTTCCCTTTTTTTCTTTTTCTTTTTCTTTCCTTCCCAGAAAACAAATGCTTCCTCCATTTATTAAAAATATTATAAGGTGTATTAATACTCCCTCCGTCCGGAAATACTTGTCGAATGAATAGATGTATCTAGACATATTTTAGTTCTAGATACATTCATTTTTAACCATTTCTTCGACGAGTATTTCCGGACGGAGGGAGTAATATTTTTGGAAATCAAAGATTTCTCTGGTTCATCAAATTCATACTGAAAATTATATTATAGTAACAAATAAATAAATTATAAAAATATGTTTCGTGATGCTTCTAATGATACATGCATGTTTGGTATCATATCCATTGATGTTTCCTCTACTCATATAGGTACTACTAGTAAACATGCCCGTGTGTTGCTACATGCATACATATTCTAGTAAGTTTGGCCATGGTTTATCAGTATAGTATATTCATATGAATTGTGTAATCAAATGTTTACCAAATAAAATCGTGCCCGCGATTTGCCTGCCTAAATATGTACACAATCATGCGCGCTAGGATTTTATATATGGTAACACACATTTACCAATTATTATAAAATCCAGTTTTATCTGGAAAGTCAATAACCGATTACTATTTAGTAAGTTAATAAAAGTGGGGTAGGTAATGCGGTTTTCAAGGAAAACAGTGGAAAACCTAGAATAGCAGGGAAAACCAAAAACGGCATCATGCTGCCTTTGTATCAAGTTATCCGACCTCTATCTCTATTTTTATTTCGATGTTTCTCTGAAAAGGTGAATAAGTACCTCTTTCTTCCTTCCTTGCCATGTACATGGTTGCGTTATATCATTTGTAAAAATTTTTTATAGATGAGTAATTAAATGTTCTCAATAAATGACACTATAAGGAATAATAAAGAGACTAAGGTGGTGTTTGGTTCTTTAGTCCTAGAATTTTTTTTAGTCCCAACTAAAAAGTCCCTAGTCCCTAAAAAATCCCTCCCTGTTTGTTTTCAGAGACTAAAAAGTCCCTAGTCCCTTCCTAGAGGTTATTAAATGACAATGTTGCCCCTAATATATAGAAAAATAACAATCAAACAACACCATGGGGTGGCGGGCCAATGGGTGCATGGAGGGGCATTGTTGGAAAAGTCCCAAAAAGACTCTCCTTGAGAGTCTTCTTCATTTAGTCCCAAATGCCTAGTTTAGTCCCTAAAAAGTCCCTCCCATTTGGTAAAAAAATCTCTAAGAGGGACTTTTTCTAGTCCCTACACAAAAAAGTCCCTGAAAACAAACACCCCCTAAACACATGAAAACTGGGGAATGGAAGTTGGAACATGACCAAAAAATAAAGAAATATGTAAATGACAAGTCTTCAATAAACAAAATGAGAAAAAAAAATAGAAGGACTAAACAAAGAAAGAGAGAACAACCCATGACTAAATAAAGTGAATGAAATAAAATAGAGGGAATGAGTTCTCAAAAAGACCGACCCAAGAGTGATCGTGGACTAAGAATATATTTTTTCTTCAATGACTGACACGGTAAAAGGTGACACTGGAAAAGAAATACTACAAGGACAGAGACATTGATTACTCAGAATACCACCAAAGAAAAAGAAATAAAGATAAGTGAATACTAAAAATGTACTCTTTTCTTCAACTAATATACA
>NW_021278770.1:36789-38852 GCF_002162155.2 Triticum dicoccoides
ACGACTGCAACAAGGTGACGGTCGCGATGGACTCGGCGTTGAGCAAGGTGACGAAATCAAGGTGACGATGGTGAGGCTCGACGCCGACCTTGCCGAGGCGCGGGTGGTGTGCCAGGACGTGTACGACGTGTCGTAAGCAAAATGAAAAAAAGCGTATATGAAATGACCTGAGAGATTCTTAGTCTAAAGCCATATGAAATAATCTAACAAACAACAGTGTAGTGCATCGTATCAATGTAGACTGTGCTGTGAGATCATGTGTCAAGGGTTAACTCATAGGAGTTTGGAAAACAACATAGTGGTTGTTGCTTGGAATACATGTGACATAAGGGTTCACATGCAAGTTTCAAATAAAAGGGCTCATCACATAAGGAGTATGTGATGTCAAGTTGTGGTTGCCAGATTCTGAAAAAGGAATCTAGCAAATACAGTCATGGTCTATGAATCTTGGATAGCCAAGTTCATGTCCAAGTTTGAATGACAATTCAACTTCTTGACTTTTCATGAGCTTGAACACACACTAAGTGTCTAGGTTTCATTTAGGTTCATCAATTTGCTTTGGCTTACAATAAAATTTGAATTTGAATTAGGGTTTACCTTCTTTGAATTCAAATTGAATTGAGGTTTGAATTTGAATCCCAATTAAGTTTGAAATGATGAGGCTAGTTCAAGTTCAAAGATATGTCATAATTGACTGATGTTGGTTCATGAATTCGTTTGCCATGTATTTAGTTTAATTCAGACTAATTAAATGACTTGTAAGTTTCCTTAGGTTCGCCTAAATTCAAATTTCACTTGGATTTTATCTAAATTCAAATACAAAACCAATATAATTACTAAATTTTATTTATTTAAATTCAAGTTTAAACTAAATTTAAGTTCAAAGCAAAAATCATTTACTAAGTGTAAATAGTTTTCAACTTTACATTGTTTGAACTAAAATTAATTTTAAGTTCAATCCCTAAAGTCAATTGTATCTCCAAAATATTTACTAGGTTTAATTTATTTTTTCACTAAGTCATATTGCAAGAGTTTATTCAAATTAAACTTATGGTTTTAAAGTTAATAACCAAATTAGTTTAACTAAATTAAATTATTTATTTAAAATATCTAAAGTCAAGTAATAATCCCAAACTATTTACTATAGTTCATTTTCGGTTTTTGTAACTTAGTTGCTAGATAATTATCCTAATAAACATTTTGTTTCCAAGGTTAAACCAGATTTTAGGTTTAATATTGCTTGAATTATAGCCATTGTTAAATATATTCAATTTTAATTTTTTAATCGTTTAAAAAATGGACTACTGTAGCTAAGTTGAAACTATATTTCCCTAGATTCATTCTGCAAAAGGAATCAATTAATTTTGATTTATAATTTGCAAGTTATGCCATATTTAATTTTGAATTTTAAACTTTTCAAAAGTCTAATATTATTTAGTGAATCTTTCATAACGATCGTTTTGCTAAAAGATTCACTAAATTTGGATTTACAGATTAAGAGTTATGATGGTTTGAAAATATATGGGGTCTTGTGTAAAACCTCGATTTAATTCAATTTAGTAGAAAATGTTTCAGATAATCTTTTGGATAAGGCAGTGACGTGGCGTGTTTCTATTGGCTGGTACCGGTTCGTTTAAGTGATTGTACGTGATGCATTGGGTCTAAGATGAACGGCCGGAAATAGATCTAGGGGGTCTCACTAGAGCTAGGTCGCCAAAGTGGTCGCCGGAAAATGTGAAGACGGCAGCAGACAGTGGCACTAGCCTAAGGGTTGACGATCCGCCGTTCTGTTGGTCGTCAGAGATGGCCGATGGCACGGTTGGGCTCGGCTCGCCGTCGCAGGTCTCCTAGTTGCCTTGGGTGTGAAGGAAATATGCCCTAAAGGCAATAATAAAGTTGTTATTTATATTTCCTTATATCATGATAAATGTTTATTATTCATGCTAGAACTGTATTAACCGGAAACTTAGTACATGTGTGAATAAACAGACAAACAGAGTGTCCCTAGTATGCCTCTACTTGACTAGCTCGTTAATCAAAGATGGTTAAGTTTCCTAACCATA
>NW_021278770.1:40223-44780 GCF_002162155.2 Triticum dicoccoides
TCATAGTGCTTAGGCGAAGCCCTGCGTCGGTAACTTCATCATCACCATCACCACGCCATCGTGCTGACGGAACTCTCCCTCGGCCTCAGCTGGATCTAGAGTTCGAGGGACGTCACCGAGCTGAACGTGTGCAGATTGCGGAGGTGTCGTGCGTTCGGTACTTGATGAGTTGGATCGCGAAGACGTTCGACTACATCAACCGCGTTACTTAAGCTTCCGCTTTCGGTCTAGGAGGACGAGGGAGGTAGCCATATAATGAATGCATGGCTGTCCCGTTACTCAACTCACCCCTGGACTAAACACTGAAGAAACAAATAGACATGTCGTTTCATCGATAAGTGTGCCTCTGAATTCAAATGCTAAAGGCTAGTTTGAGATGTGGATAAAGGATAATGACAACTAAATGACATAGAAATGGAAAAAAAATTAGGTTCATGCTAAAACTAGGTTAAAGGGAAACACTGAAGAAACTGTAATCCATGCACAATAGACATTTTGGTTGGTACATTATCAATTTTATTCTGGCTAAGACGAGGAATAATGCCATGGTCAACATTGTAATGTGAAAAGTGGACATTGTAAACTTAACTACTAGAGTACTAAAGGATTAAGAATAAAATGACAGATACAATTTCCTTGGAGTGGGTTAGCATGTGCTGCATGTCATGATGGGTGTGTGGTACAAGTCTAGGACTGGCACCCTCTCCCGATCTCCTCCTGGTCTTTCTCTCTTTCCTCACCTCTCATGGAGGCCACTGCTAGACAAGGCCGTGAAACGCCTATGATGGAGGTGGCAGGGATCTGGTCCCCGGCGATCTCATGGGCCGTTGGTGCGGGATCCTCCAAGGTTGCAGTGCGATGGAGTATTTGACAAAAAATTACCAGTTTTGGGGTTCGGGGTTGGTGTCCCACAGAACTACAACATTCAAAATTTTGACCAAAAACTACCACTTTTTCGTAATTCGTCCCGAAAAACTATAGCTTTTTGTTGATGACCGTTTTCAAGTATTTGAACACGTTTATGACAAGCGGGACCCACCCGTCAGGGATGACGTGGAAGGAAAGTCAATGGCATTTATTTTGACCATTAAGTTGACTGTTATGACAAATGGGGCCAACATGTCAGCATACACCTTCCTCTTCCCCCTCCTCTCTCTATTTCTATTTAGCATTTCAACAAACACCTACTGTGCATGGCGGACGACTGCAGCAAGGTGACGGTCGCGATGGACTCGGCATTGAGCAAGGTGACGATGGTGAGGCTCGACGCCGACCTTGCCGAGGCGTGGGTGGTGTGCCAGGACGTGTACGACGTGTTGTAAGCAAAATGAAAAAAAGCGTATATGAAATGACCTGAGAGATTCTTAGTCTAAAGCCATATGAAATAATCTAACAAACAACAGTGTAGTGCATCGTATCAATGTAGACTGTGCTGTGAGATCATGTGTCAAGGGTTAACTCATAGGAGTTTGGAAAACAACATAGTGGTTGTTGCTTGGAATACATGTGACATAAGGGTTCACATGCAAGTTTCAAATAAAAGGGCTCATCACATAAGGAGTATGTGATGTCAAGTTGTGGTTGCCAGATTCTAAAAAAGAATCTAGCAACTAGAGTCATGGTCTATGAATCTTGGATAGCCAAGTTCATGTCCAAGTTTGAATGACAATTCAACTTCTTGACTTTTCATGAGCTTGAACACACACTAAGTGTCTAGGTTTCATTTTGGTTCATCAATTTGGTTAAGACGCATCATGCACTATTGATTAAGATTGCATCCTAAATAGCATTTCAAAAATGATTAACAGGTAAAATAACACCATATTCGGATTATGCATATTTTTTAATCAAATTTCATGCATAAATGTTAAAATCTGTGCTACGGTTTAAAAATATATGACTATTTCTAAAAAATATGCTATGGACTGTGGGTTGATTAGACGAAATATCAGAGTGTTTTACACAAACAACCAACAACTTTTCCAAGTTACTTAAATCGGGACCGTGGGTTGATTTGAGAAAACTACAGGGAGTTTTAGTAAAAACGTGAAATGTTTTCCTTGGAGTGGCTTAAACTTGTACCATAGGTTGATTTTGAGAAAGAATAGGGGTATTCTGCAAGAAGATGCGACGGACGGACAGAAGCACTAATCCATAGATACTGCTGATACGTCTCCAACGTATCTATAATTTTTGATTGCTCCATGCTATATTATCTACTATTTTGGACTATATTGGGCTTTATTTCCACTTTTATATTATTTTTGGGACTAACCTATTAACCGGAGGCCCAGCCCAGAATTGCTGTTTTTTTTGCCTATTTCAGTGTTTCGAAGAAACGGAATATCAAACGGAGTCCAAACAGAAAAATCCTTTTTGGAATGTGATTTTCTTCCCGAATATGACACAGGAGACTTGGACCCTACGCCAAGGAACGCCGGAGGCGGTCACGAGGGTAGCCCCCCCCCCTAGGGCGCGCCCCCTGCCTCCTGGGCCCCTCGACGCTCCACTGACGTACTTCTTCCTCCTATATATATCCACGTACCCCCAAACGAACAGAATAGGAGCCAAAAACCTAATTCCACCGCCACAACTTTCTGTATCCATGAGATCCCATCTTGGGGCCTGTTTCGGAGCTCCGCCGGAGAGGGCCGTCATCACGGAGGGCTTCTACATCATCATAGCCTCTCCGATGAAGTGTGAGTAGTTTACCTCAGACCTTCGGGTCCATAGTTAGTAGCTAGATGGCTTCTTCTCTCTTTTTGGATCTCAATACAATGGTCTCCCCCTCTCTTGTGGAGATCTATTCGATGTAATCTTCTTCTTTTGCGGTGTGTTTGTTGAGACCGATGAATTGTGGGTTTATGATCAAGTCTATCTATGAATAATATTTGAATCTTCTTTGAATTCTTTTTTGTATGATTGGTTATCTTTGCAAGTATCTTCGAATTATCCGTTTGGTTTGGCCAACTAGATTGGTAGTTCTTGCCATGGGAGAAGTGCTTAGCTTTGGGTTCGATCTTGCGGTGTCCTTTCCAAGTGACAGAAGGGGCAGCAAGGCACATATTGTATCGTTGCCATCGAGGATAACAAGATGGGGTTTATTTCATATTGCATGAATTTATCTCTCTACATCATGTCATCTTGCTTAAAGCGTTACTCTGTTTTTAACTTAATACTCTAGATGCATGCTGGATATCGGTCGATGAGTGGAGTAATGGTAGTAGATGCAGAATCGTTTCGATCTACTTGTCACGGACGTGATGCCTATATACATGATCATGCCTAGATATTCTCATAACTATGCTCAATTCTATCAATTGCTCAACAGTAATTTGTTCACCCACCGTAGAATACTTATGCTCTTGAGAGAAGCCACTAGTGAAACCTATGGCCCCCGGGTCTATTCTCATCATATCAATCTCCATCACTTTTACTTTGCTTTGCTTTTTTACTTTGCCTTTTACTTTTACTTTGCATCTCTATACCAAAAATACCAAAAATATTATCTATCAGATCTCACTCTCGTAAGTGACCGTGAAGGGATTGACAACCCCTAATCGCGTTGGTTGCGTTGAGCTCTTTGTGTTGTGTAGGTACGAGGGACTTGCGCGTGGCCTCCTACTGGATTGATACCTTGGTTCTCAAAAATTGAGGGAAATACTTACGCTACTCTGCTGCATCATCCTTTCCTCTTCGGGGCACACTACACAGTTCTACAGAATTCCGCCTTGGTGGCTCCGTATATGGATGAACACAAGAATTTGCTACGCTCCAAACACCCGGAGCGGTCTGATGACTGGATTACACGTGAACAAACCAGGAATTTCGCCAGCTGGTTGCAAGCACGTACCATGCATGACACCTCTATTGAAGATGACCTGTACTTGCTGTCCCAGTTACCATCTTCGAATATAATGACTTTCTAAGGGTACGAGATAAATGGTAATACATTTTACACGATCGCCCAAGATAAGAAGAGAACCAACCAAAACAGTGGTGTCCGCTTTGATGCAGAAACCAAGACGGGAAAGGAAACATATTATAGTTATATACAGGACATATGGGAACTTGACTATCGACGTGGTTTGAAGGTCCCTTTGTTTCGGTGCAAATGGGTCAATATCACAAGAGGCGGGGTAACGGAAGACCCGCAGTACGGAATGACAACAGTGGATCTCAACAATCTTGCGTGTGCAGACGAACCATTCGTCCTAGCCAATAATGTGGCACAGGTTTTCTATGTGAAGGACATGTCTACCAAGCCAAGAAAAAGAAAAGATAAGGAAGCGAATGCATCATACGATGAGCCAAAGCGGCACATAGTTCTTTCTGAGAAGAGAAACATCGTGGGAGTGGATGACAAGACAGACAAGTCAGAAGATTATGAAAAGTTTGATGAAATTGCTCCATTCACAGTGAATATTGACCCGAGCATCCCGTTAAATGATGAAGATTTTCCATGGTTACGGTGCAAAGGGACACACGCGAAGAAAAAGTTTCACACCCAAAGATCTGCGATGTGATCGGCTTCACTAGCTATCATCACTTTCTTTC
>NW_021278771.1:0-1800 GCF_002162155.2 Triticum dicoccoides
TCTACTTTCTTGCACATGCTATGTGGGTGAAATGATGATACCATGCCAACTTGGAACCTTATCAGAGTTCATTTCAAATGCTTTTCAATTTCATGGTCTTATAGCTCAAAATAATCAGTAAATGCATGAAAAATAACAAATGAAGTCAGGAAGGGTTGTAAAATGATGATGTGGCTTTGAATGTTGCATTTTTAACACAGAAAAACAAGGGGGTTCAAATAAGTTCAAAAGAAATGAAATCCCTTTGTAACAGACGAGTTTTCGTATGAAACCCTGATACTTCGAAGGAGATTGTCTGTTTTGTACACGAAGTGCATCAAGTTTTTTCCGTAAGCCTCTCTACTTTCTTGCACATGCTATGTGGGTGAAATGATGATACCATGCCAACTTCGAACCTTTTCAGAGTTCATTTCAAATGCTTTTTAATTTCATGGTCTTATAGCTCAAAATAATCAGTAAATGCAAGAAAAATAACAAATGAAGTCAGAAAGGTTGTAAATTGATAATGTGGCTTTGAATGGTGCATTTTGAACACATAAAAACAAGGGGGTTCAAATAAGTTCAAAAAACGAAATCCCTTTGTAACAGACGAGTTTCCGTATGAAATCCTGATACTTCGAAGAAGATTGTCTGTTTTTTACACGAAGTGCATCCAGTTTTTTCCATAAGCCTCTCTACTTTCTTGCACGTGCTATGTGGGTGAAAAGATGATGCCATGCCAACTTGGAACCTTATGAGAGTTCATTTCAAATGCTTTTCAATTTCATGGTCTTATAGCTCAAAATAATCAGTAAATGCATGAAAAATAACAAATGAAGTCAGAAAGGGTTGTAAATTGATGATGTGGCTTTGAATGGTGGATTTTGAACATAGAAAAACAAGGGGGTTCAAATAAGTTCAAAAGAAATGAAATACCTTTGTAACGAACGAGTTTCCGTATGAAACCCTGATACTTCGAAGGAGATTGTCTGTTTTGTACACGAAGTGCATCCAGTTTTTGCCGTAAGCCTCTCTACTTTCTTGCACATGCTATGTGAATGAAATGATGATACCATGCCAACTTGGAACCTTATCAGAGTTCATTTCAAATGCTTTTCAATTTCATGGTCTTATAGCTCAAAATAATCAGTAAATGCGTGAAAAATAACAGATGAAGTCAGGAAGGGATGTAAATTGATGATGTGGCTTTGAATGTTGCATTTTGAACACAGAAAAACAAGGGGGTTCAAATAAGTTCAAAATAAATGAAATCCCTTTGTAACAGACGAGTTTCTGTATGAAACCCTGATACTTCGAAGGAGATTGTCTGTTTTGTACACGAAGTGCATCCAGTATTTGTTGTAAGCCTCTCTACTTTCTTGCACATGCTATGTGGGTGAAAAGATGATGCCATGCTAACTTGGAACCTTATCAGAGTTCATTTCAAATGCTTTTCAATTTCATGGTCTTATAGCTCAAAATAATCAGTAAATGCATGAAAAATAACAAATGAAGTCAGAAAGGGTTGTAAATTGATGATGTGGCTTTGAATGGTGCATTTTAAACATAGAAAAACAAGGGGATTCAAATAAATTCAAAAAATGAAATCCCTTTGTAACAGACGAGTTTCTGTATGAAACCCTGATACTTCGAAGGAGATTGTCTGTTTTGTACACGAAGTGCATCCAGTTTTTGTCGTAAGCCTCTCTACTTTCTTGCACGTGCTATGTGGGTGAAATGATGATACCATGCCAACTTGGAACCTTATCAGAGTTCATTTCAAATGTTTTTCAATTTCATTGTCTTATAGCTCAAAATAAT
>NW_021278772.1:0-838 GCF_002162155.2 Triticum dicoccoides
TGGACTCCACAATGTGAGCACAGCTTTCAGGAACTGAAAAGACGCCTGACCTCTGCTCCCGTACTGGTACCGCCAGACTTCTCCAAGGACTTTGTTATCTACTGCGACGCCTCGCGACAAGGACTAGGTTGCATTCTCATGCAAGATCGACACGTAATTGCCTACGCTTCACGGCAATTGCACCCACATGAGGAGAATTATCCTACTCATGATCTAGAGCTTGCAGCCGTAGTCTATGCACTCAAGACCTGGCGACATTACCTCCTCGGTAACCGTTGCGAAATATTCACTGATCACCAAAGTCTGAAGTACATTTTCACCCAACCGGATTTGAATCTCAGGCAAAGACGTTGGGTTGAGTTGATCACAGACTTCGATTTAGGAATAACCTACACCCCAGGGAAAGCCAACGTCATGGCTGATGCGCTAAGTCGTAAATCTTATTGTAACAACCTGATGTTACAACAAAGTCAACCGCTTCTCCATGAGGAATTTCGGAAGCTTAACCTTCACATTGTTCCTCAAGGTTTTCTCTCCACCTTGGTGGCAAAACCTACCCTTACGGATCAGATCATCAAAGCACAGAAGGTAGATCCGGGAATCTCCCGCATCAAGAGAAACATCCAGAAAGGAATTGCGAATTGCTTCTCCATTAATGATCAAGGGGTCGTATACTTCGGGAATCGATTAGTGGTTCCCAAAGTGCGAAACCTGAGGCGATTGATCCTTAAGGAAGCTCATGAATCTCCTCTCACCATTCATCCCGGTAGTACTAAGATGTATCAGGACCTACGCCAGAGGTTCTGGTGGACTAGGATGAAGAGAGAAATTGCTCAGT
>NW_021278773.1:0-1022 GCF_002162155.2 Triticum dicoccoides
ATGATTGTACTCCTTCTTAGCCGCATTTTCCTTATTTTTTTTCGATATTTGAATGAACAGCTCCGATTTCTTTTGCTTCACAAATTCTGGCCAATCATGTTTCAGTTTCTCATATTGTCCTTTGAAATCCGGAGTCTTGTTCTGCTTGACAAAGTCATGGGCTAGATTTTGCTTGAATTTCCGGAATGCGTCGGCCATCTTATGAAGAGCGAACTGTTTGACTAGCCTCCTCCTCTCCTTGTTTTCCTCAATCTTGTTACCCTCCTCATCGAATTTGTTGTATTCCGGAGGTAGAACGAAATGTTCCATAAGCTTTTTGAAGCAATCTTTTTTTGTTCTCTTATCGACGAAAGTGAAACCAGCAATTCGTGCCTTCTTTGGCTTATTCCACTCCTGGACGGTGATCGAGACGTTGTCTCTAACAATGGCTCCGCATTGGTTGACAAACTTGGTGGCGTTCTTGCGGGGCTCCAGCGGCCTGCCGGTTGCACTGTCGACAATCTCGATGGTGCATGTTTCTCCTTGTTTCATCGTCTTGGTTGCGCCACGCTTTGACGACGTACTCGATTGTTTCGACGATCCGGCCGAGGGCTAAAATAAGAAAGAGAGTCGCGCGCGTTAGTCCACACATATTTATTCAAATCAGTTAGTTTGTATCACCAGAGGCTCAATGTATATATATATACCTCGGCGCTGGAGGTGGTTGCTACTTCCATTTGAAGATCGTCGTTTATCGACGTTTGTTCGGCATCATCTTGCTGACGGCGCCCTTCATCTTCACCGTCAAGGTTCAGATAAGAAGAGATATCATCTTCTTCTTGTCCGGTCGGCACATATAGAATATCGCCGTTTATGATGCCGAACATATGTGCTTCACCGTCCGGATCATAGTTGTCCATAATCGGGTCAGCTCTATCGTCCGCCATTATGTCAGTCCTGAAAACATGTAGTAAAAACAAATTAATTAAGTGAAGAAGGGGGGCGATGGCGGTGGCGGTGGCGAAAGGGCGGTGGCAAAAGGA
>NW_021278774.1:0-5484 GCF_002162155.2 Triticum dicoccoides
TGAAGATGAGTAAGGAAGGCCCTTTCTTCCGGCGGGATCCCTTGGTGTGATCGCAAATATTTAGTCAAACATGGCTTGTCAACCAACGGGTGGTTGTGCTCGCTAACAAAGTAGATCACTTCCCATCTTCCATCTATTACCTTCACAATCATCTTAGCTTTGCAACCAGTTTGCACAATTTTATCTCTTTTTCGTTTCTTGCTCCTCTTTTTGCCTTTACTATCATCATCAAGAAAGACAATAGCCTCATCTTCATTCTCATTTTTTTCTTGCTCAACAATGTCATCTAGCACGGGAATCTTTTGTGCCCTTCCGTCATCAACATCAGGCTTCCGAAACTTGTTGCAAACAAACTGTTGTTTTATCAACTCCCCTGTTTTGAGATCCTTCCTTGAACTATTCATTTTGATTGAAAACCCCATTTGCAAGGAATATGCATTGTAATGCACCTTGGCATCTTCCAAAGTGTCGAACCTCATGCCCACGTAAGGCTCCTTGGGCTGTGACCAAGCTTCATCATCATTTTCAGCATCCAAACCATTACCAACAGTGCCACCGGTATCACCTGCAGCACCTGTGCCATCCAGGGTATGAGCATCACTCCCAGTTGCTATAGCTGCAGGTACTTGTGTACTGCCCGGAGCACGACCCCCATGACTTGACTGCCCATCTGCCTCCATTGCTTCTGTAGCAGCACCATCGACTCTTTGGATGATAGGGGGATTAGGTGATTCCGCCACAAATTCTGCATTTCCAGCACCATGTTGTGTACAGTACAATGGATCATCATTATTTTCAGCTGGTACTTCATTCAGATCAATCATTGTCAACCTGTTTTATTCATTGAGAATATGGGAAAAAGTAAAGCAAGTCAGCAGAGAGATGGAAGCAAGTAGCACAGTAAATACAGGCAAGCCAATAGCTCACACCACCAACCAAAGCAATTTTTACGTTGTTGAGGCAAGCTAGTACCACACTAAAATCAGGCAAGCAAACAACACAGCAACGCAAGCACACCAGATTCACAAGATAACAGTTGAACATAACCAGGCAATTCAAAGTGCACTATCAGGCAACCCAAACCATATAATCAGGCAAGTCAAACTATATATGTCAGGCAATATATTATTTGCAGGATATGCATAGAGCTTGCTTGAATGAACCATGTTTGTACATATAAACATAACATAGGCTTTTTGTTTTTTGTGTTTCATAATATATTTTCTTTTCTTCTTTTTCTTTAAATGCAGGCAACATTTGATTTTTGGGGAAGCAAGCATACCGCCATAGAAGTGCTACTTTTGAAGTGTCTTCAGGATGGAATTCACTCCCAATTCAGAGAGATTAGAGCATGTTTAGTGTTAGGAAAAACTTAAGCTAGAATTATGGGCATGTTAGTGTGTTAGAAAGAACTTAAGTTGACATTTTTAGGTTTCATCTTTTATAGCAGCAAGTTTGTGTGTCTTTGGATATGCTCAGTATGCTTTTTGAAGTAATGTTTCGCAGCTGAGATAGTTGTTGGTATATGTATTTTTTTGTTGGCTTTTTCCTTCTTTTGCAGGATGAAATACTAATAATTTTGCAACTGTATACTGGCAACTTTTCCAACTTTTTTTGGATCATGGTGAAGGATATGATACAACAAAGGTAATTTGTACTACGCAACTGTCTCTTGTTTTTTAGTTGCAATTTCAGTTACATTTATTTCTTCTAGTGTGTTTTCACTATCGTAACCAAGGAATAATGGAAACAAATGTCCAAGAGGAATCTTTTTTCTAGTTTCTTCAAGAGTTGCCTCGACATCATTATGCTTTTTTGCTTAATCCTATATTTGTAAGTTGCTCCAATAAGCCACATTGATGTCAGTATTCATTGTCTTATAAGTTTCAAAAGTGTTCATGTTTTTGCCATGGCATAAGTTTTCAAAGTTTTGTGCAGACATATACTTAATTGCCTCATTATAGCACTGTTTTTTGCTCAAACAGAATGTTTATTTTTTCACTGTTTTAAGCAATTAATAGAACCGGAACACGTCAGAAAGATCATGATCTGTTTGTTTCTCATCCTCTTATAAGCACTGTTTTGCTCAGTTGTTTTTCTTGCTCAAGCCATTATATTTTCCTAATTTTTTTGTCAGCATTTACTATCAGCACTTGCCTACAGATTTATAAATGTGTTCATATGCAACAGATTTGAAAATATATTTTGAAGCCTGGGAAGAAATATGATGCTTAATATCAGACTAAAATTGCCCAAATCAGGGGGCTAAAACTTGCCCAAACAGCAGTCTAAACATGCTTAACATCACAGCTTTTTTACACAATGTTTTGCACATCTGAAGCCTTACAGAAGAGGCAAATCGTGGGGAAAGAGGAGGGGGATCTGGAAGATGAGCCAAATCTGACCTTTTTGTCTTGTTTTTTTGCCTTTTTGCAAGGCAATCAGGAACCAGGCTCCTAGAGAAGAAACATCAATGAAGCCGCCATTGGTGGGCTGTGAAGGTTTGCTTTGGATCTGGAAGTGGTGAGGGGAAGGGGCGTGATGTCCTTCTTTGCTTGAGAGAGAAGAAGATGGGGCTGGTGAGGACAAAGGAGGAAGGAGATGCGCAGGGGTGGGGGAGGGATCGGGCAAAGGGGAGGACCAGGTGTTTTGACCGCTCGATGGGTGGCTGCGGGAATCGGGAGCGGGGGCCAGGTACTTTCCTATCCTGGACAGTGGGACAGAAAATTACCTTTTCTGGGTGGCTGCCAGGAAACGCTAGGGAGCACCCGGCTGCTCCCTAGACGCCTCCTAGGGATTTTTAAACCGCCTTGCCAGCCGTTGATTTGGATTGGTTTGGATCGTTCGATCTCTAGACCAGCTAGCTATCGGCCACGTGCACAGCGCCCTCGTTTCTTCAGGTTGGGTCGGCCCTGTCACAGGTCATCTCATAGGAAAAACCCCACGAGCTCGCCATGCTCGGCCACAGGTGCAGCGCCAGGTTGCCACAACTGACGCTGCCACGACCATCCCTTGACGCATTGGTGTTGCTCCACTGAAGCACCCGCGATGCTCCGGCGGCCCTACAATGCCCCAACATAACACCGATGATGCTTCGTTGCAGCACCGGCGATGTTCCGACGGCCCGGCAATGCTCCAACACAACAACAATGATGCTTCGTTGCAGCACCGGCGATGCTCCAGCGGTCCGGCAATGCTCCAACACAACACCGATGATGCTTCGTTGCAGCACCGGCGATGCTCCAGCGATCCGGCAATGCTCCAACACAACACCGATGATGCTTCGATACAACACCGGTGATGCTCCAGCGGCCCGGCAATGCTCCAACACAACACCGATGATGCTTCGATGCAACAGCGGCGCCCCGGAAATGCTCCAACCCAACACCGATGATGCTTCGATGCAACACGAAAGACCAAACTAAAATGCTGATACAATAATATCAAGATTAGTGCTAACATTCACCCCCTAATCTTGATATCATACTCTTCGACGCGGATCACCCGCAGCCACTTGACGATGCCATCACAACACCGCAGCCGACCACTCGCCGCCACCGACGCTGTCTCAGCGCCGGTCACCATCTTGTCGGGGATGACGTCCTCGCGACGCCGATCACCACACCATCATCATCTTGCGGCATCGCACCGCATCTCCTTGTAACGGCCTCGCACCGTCGTTGTGGCAGCCTAGCACCACCGTCTCCTCCTAGTGGCATCCCACCGCAACCACATGTTCGCGCGGCATCACAGCGCCGAACACCTCCTTGTCGTGGACGACGCCATCGCAACGTCGAGCACCACACACAATATTGTCGGCGATGACGCCATCGCGGCGCCGATCACCATGCCGACTTGCCGCTAACAGCGGCCACTTCTTGACGTGGACCACGCCATCTTCGTCTCGCGGCATCGCACCGCAACCGGCCGCCGACAACATTGCGCCACCGGCAGCCTCCACCTCGTGGTGCCGTCCTCCACCTCACATGGAGTCGGCCGCGCCGCCGTCGCCGCATCGGATCGACGAGGCTCTGATGCCAATTGTTGGCGCCGCCTCTCGCAGCGCCACTTTTCTTCTACCTCGAGCTGCCTCGCACAACTCTCTTGAGGTTTCTCTCTTCTTCTCTCAAGAACACAAGAACACACACCATGGAAATTCACACGCACACACACTTCACCAAGGAGAAAGCTGGCTTTGCCTTGTCTCCCCGTGAAAATCACAGTGGCTACATGTTTTCACATGCTCTGATATCAATTAAACCTCAGGAGAGTTGTGCGAGGAAGCTCGAGGTAAAAGAAAAGCGGCGCTGCGAGAGGCGGCGTCAACATATTTTACAGTTTCGTCTTCTCTGGTACTAGTGATTTTCAGCTGAGCCTTTTCTTTGTTCATTTGTTTTGAACAGGCCAACTGGTTGTTCTTCAGACTTCGCAGTTCTAGTCTCTTAATTAACATGAAAGTATTGAAATATGTCGTTTAGTTTTAGTCTGAATCGTTGCAGCTTTCGTCGTGTCATGTGCCTTGGTTGTCATGCCGTCATTTTCGAGGATTTGATCGACTTGATGCCATCTCTATTAAACTCACTGGTGCCTCTGAACGCACGCTGCTCTCCTCTCCGTAGAGTTGTCTGAGCCACTACGGTAATCATCCACTAATTTAATTACCGCGTCCCCGGGTACTCGTGCTAATGCACATGACTTGATGCATCTCCTCAACTAACGCTGCGCTCCATAGGCTTAGTTGTTTGAACCACTACTGTGTAATGCACGTGATCAGATCCGCTTTAATCGCGTACTATTATACATTAATCGGTGGCAGGCTGTACGCTCTGTATACAACGGAAAAGAGTGCAGCAGAGCTGTAATCAGTCTAGCTTGCTTTGCTTGCTTCACCTACCAAGTCATCAGCACACCCGGAGATTCTGAGATCTCAACTCTGTTGCAAGAGACTCGTACGGTGCCTGCTGCCGGAGATGGCGGAGACGGTGGTGAGCATGGCGAGGTCCATGGTGAGGGGCGCCATCAGGGTGGCTGCTTCTGCCGCTGCCGCTGAGGTGGGCCTCCTCGTCGGCGTCCGAAAGGATATCTGGTATGCATTAGCATTCACATCATCTCTAGCTGCCGCTTAATTTGTTAAGATCACTCCACCATGAATATCCTCCAATTTTATTTTTATTTGTGCTCTCAAAAGTATTCGTAGCTAGCTAGTCTCACTGGTCAAAATTAATGATTGAACTCCGGTGATAGCTGCCTTCGTATCTGTTAATTTAGAGATGCAGTGTTGCATTCCATCAGCTGGTGAATGGCACCGGTTAGCGTTGATCTAATTCTCTTTTGAACACGGGTTTGGTAGGTTCATTAAAGACGAGCTCGAGACGATGGAGGCATTCCTGGAGGTCGCTGAATCAATAAACAAGAAAGATGTGCTCCTGAAGGTGTGGGCAAAACAAGTAAGGGATCTGTCATACAACATTGAAGATTGCCTCA
>NW_021278775.1:0-2028 GCF_002162155.2 Triticum dicoccoides
TCTCTCCCTTATGCGGAGTTCTCTTATAACAACAGCTATCAAGCCAGCTTGAAGATGGCACCCTTTGAAGTGCTTTATGGACGTAAGTGTCGAACCCCTCTGAATTGGTCAGAAACTGGGGAACGAGCACTCATTGGTCCGGACATTATTCAACAAGCTGAAGAGCAGGTTCGCATTGTCCGGGATAATCTCAAGGCGGCCCAATCCCGCCAGAAGAGCAACTATGACCGGAAACACTGGGGTTCAACTTATCAACCTGGTGAACAAGCTTATCTGCGTGTCACTCCTTTGAGAGGCACTCATCGGTTCGGAGTCAAGGGAAAGTTAGCTCCTCGCTACATTGGTCCCTTCCGTATTCTCGCCCGTCGTGGACTGGTGGCTTATCAACTGGAGTTGCCACCTCAGTTCTCTCACGTTCATGACGTCTTCCATGTGTCGCAACTTCGTCGATGCTTCAAGGATCCGGAACATGAAGTGGATCCGGAATTGATTGAAATTCAAGATGATCTCACATACAAGGAGCATCCGATCTGCATTCTTGAAGAAGCTGAACGTCGAACCCGCCAGAAGGTTACTAAGTTCCTCAAGGTGCAATGGTCGAATCATACTAAAGAGGAAGCCACTTGGGAACGCGAAGATAACCTCCGGGCTGAATACCCCGATCTCTTCCCTTCTACCTCTTAATTCTCGGGACGAGAATTTCTTTTTAGAGGAGGAGAGTTGTAACACCCCGGTGTAATGATGCTACAGTAACCCCTGGGGTTAAGTTAATCTTTTTGCTAAACATGTGCCTGATCATTATTGTCTCATGTTCTTTCACATTCCAGTTGAATTCAAATTCAAAGTTTGTCTGAAATTCAAAATGCTCAGACATGAAAACAAAAATGTTCATCATGTGCAGAATAATCCACAACTAATTTTGGTGGTGAACCAACATTTTTGCAAAAAGGTTTGAGTGGCCTAAGCTACTTCAAACAGTGGCCTAAGAAATAAATTAAATGCCTTTTTAATTTATGAAAATGGCAAGCTATTTCTAAAGCCTCACAATCTTTTTTGGCAGTGCCTAATAATTCTTTGAGATTGTTTTGGCCAGTGGCATAATTTTGCAAAGTCAATTGTGGCAAAAAGAAAATGCAAAAGCTGCTGGAAAAGAAAAAAAAAAGAAAAGGAAAAGCCCCCCCCTCAACTGGGCCGACTGGCCAGCTGGCCACCGTGCCCCCCTATGGGCCTCGGCCCACCTCAACCAGCCGGCCCAGCTCCCCGCATCGCTCTCCCCTCCCTCCTGTTCCCCCGGTGCGCACCACTACAGGGGCGCGTCGCCGCCCGACCACCTCGCCGGCAACGCCGCGGGTGGATAAGGGCCCCTCCCCTCGACGCCTCGACCTCCTCCTCACCTACCTCCACCCACGCCTCGAACCCCCCTCGCCCTCTCCGCCTCTCCCTCTCCCACTCCTTCGTTCTGGAGAGGAGTCCGACGCGGTCGCCGCCGTGCCTCGCCCGTCCTCGCGGCCATCGAGCGCCGTTCGCCTCGCCATCGTGCCCATCATCTCTGCCGTCGTCGTCTACCCCGTCCCCGTCCGTGAGCGCGAGCCGGGAGCCACTGCGGGGTGCGGATCGAGCCGCCCCCTTTCGCCTCTGTCGCCGGCGAACTCCGTCGTCTCCGGCAACTGCTGCTGCTACTAATCTTACACCGGGCCACCTTGTGCCTCCCCGGTGAGCTCTCCTACCTTCTCCCTCTCCTTGCCTACTTGGCGCGCCCCCTAGCTGCTTCCCCACGTGCGCCCGAACGCAGCGCCGCGGAGCTCGTCGCCGGCGAGACTCCGGTGACCTTTTGGTCACGGGCTCAAGCCCGTTGGACTCGCCGCACCACGGGGATCCTCCCCAGCCCTTCCTTTCGTTCCGTAGCACGCTGCTTCGCCTTCGCCATCACACGCCCGAAGGTCGTCGCCGCCTTTTCCGTCGCCGGCGATGCTCCGGTCGTCCCCGACGCCAGTCATCGTCACCATCGTGTGCGCGGTGCCGGGCCGC
>NW_021278776.1:0-1460 GCF_002162155.2 Triticum dicoccoides
ATGATTCCAGATGCAAAATAGATCACATGCTTATGTGCTCTTGACACGTGATTATACTGAGATGTGCCTCCTTCGATTCTAAACCATAAGTGCATTAATTGCTGAGCCCCACATGATATAGAAAGCATCTCACGTTAATTGGGATTCCGAATATGCCATTCGAAGTCAACTTCGAGCTGAATAAATCCAATCAGCTCATCTGGAAGTGTTAACTGTGTAGATAGGAGAAGCCATAATTAGTAGATCCCTTCCATGAGTCCAAGTAAGTGAACAACTAATTATAATGTGTTTTCTACATTGGACGGTGATCATGCATTTTGTGATCAACTAGTGACGAGGATTCTCTATCTTTTATCTCTACTAACTGAAGCTTCGTCACAAGCATCCATAGAAACCCTATGGGATACAAGTTTAGTTCATTCCATTATTTTCTAGAGAAACTTTGTCTAGCTGATCACAACATGATGCTGCTGGCAAATGTTTTTGTAATACTAAGTAGTACTTCCTCCATTTTTATTTACTCTGCATATTAGAGTTGACTGAAGTCAAAGTTCATACAGTTTGACCAAGTTTATAGAAAACAATTTAATCATTTACCATAACAAATATATATGATGTGAAAGTACATTTAATAATAAATCTAATGTTATCGATTTGTTATTGTATATGCTAATATTTTTGTTTATAGACCTGGTCAAAGTATCAAAAGTTTGACTTTGACCAAAGTTAATACGCGGACTAAATATAAACAGAGGGAGTACACCATTATTAAAGTGGAAAAGGAACACATTTTTTGACACAATATTGTTTTTCACGTTACACTTTTTTTAAAGATGGATCACACTCGGCCTGTGCATCAAGCGATGCACACAACAATTTTTTATATTACTCAACAGACCCGACAAAACAAATACAAGGATCAACTCGATGCCGACTTGATGGCAACGAAAGTCGCTACACCTACACACTTCATGATGTGCCTTGACCTCGCATCAACACACACCATCTAATCCGATGGCCTCACCAAGCCACCGGCTGGAAAAAAGAGAGCACCAACTGGCCTAGCAAATCCTCTCCACTCATAGCATGCACATGCTCTAGAACCAGCCGCAACCTTCTTCTATCATCCCATCTTCAGGAGCGACCTATGCATTAACTTTGTCAGACCATTATGTCGTCGATGCGACCATGTTGCCAAACAACGCAATCACCTGTACATGTCCATCAACACGCATACGTCACCAAGGCTCCACTGCTCCATGCCGCGTTTACCTATCATCGTCGTCGTTGCGGTAGATGCAACATCACTCCTCCTGTTTCCCCCTCCTGCCAGTATCTGCTCCAAAACGATGCCCCCAAGAGGGAGAAGGGCCGCGAAGGGCCCATCATCATTGGATCCGGGAGGCCCTGATCTAGGGCTTTCCCTGGAGCAGCCGAAACAAGATGACCAAGAATACAAG
>NW_021278777.1:0-1541 GCF_002162155.2 Triticum dicoccoides
GATCACCCAGTCTAATGACTCTGCAACAAAATCACAAGAATGTTTAAGAATATATTGTCTTATACACAGGAATGTAAAACAGTTAAGTTGACAGGCACTTTTACCTTTATATGCAATATGACGAGGTATAAAATCAGCCTCAAGTGTGCGAACGAGATATTGGAACAGCACCATGTTCTCTATATGCTAAATTACAGAACAGAACAAGCTTCAAATCCCAACGACAGACAAAGAAATGTATAATATAGATGCAAAGTTTCTATAGTACTGCCAAGGAATGCGATACCATAACAGAAAAACGCATAGTGTAACCCTTCCTAATTTGAGGTACACCCTCAGGTTATCTTTATTAGGTATCATTTACTTTGGCGGTTCTCAAAATGAAAGAATAATAAGAAATGAGAGGGATTTTTTGGAATAGCAAGAGTTTTAGGGACCTGGCTAAACATAGTCACGTTTCAGACTTAGTTAAAGAACATAAACTTTTTTGTTGCCATTTGGAGACAACAAGCAGGAGTTTTCTCCAGAAGCACAAGAGAAAGGATCGTTTAGCACGATGGGAATTCTTTCTGTACCCCTAAAGACCAGGGTGGCCTCAGGATTCATAAATTACTAGTAAAAAATTATGTACTTATGAGTAAATGGTTGTTTAAGCTGCTAAGCAAGGATGAAATTTAGCGGTCGCTCCTATGAAGTAAGTATTTGGGGCAAAAATCACTCATGGCGATTAAAGTCAAACCAACGGACTCTCACTTTTGGAAGGGCCTCATGAAAGTTAAGGATAAATTTGTTCAGTTTGGATCATTTAGTGTGGGGAATGGCAAATCTATTAGATTCTGGGAGGATAAGTGGATCAGGGGTAGGCCTCTTTCGGTGGTTTAACCTAGACTCATCCATCCAGTCAACTTGAATTGATCTGTTAAATGACATGGTAGTGACATGGTACTGATGTGCGTACATGTGGCATCTGCGTCAACTGAAACCACCTGTGATTGAAAAATGGACAGGATAGTTCAAGTCGCAACTCGGACAGTTGAGTTTGTGACTTAAAAGTGGACATTTGTGGAAGTTTCAGTTTGAGAAGTGGACTTTTCCAATATTCTCTGGAGTTAGAGACCATCAGGGATTTACCTTAAGCCCACTATTAGCACCTGTGTCATTCGATGCTTCAACCATAGCCTCGGTCAACAAAGAAAATCTCTAAAGAAGGGTAAAACTGAATCAGATACTTCGGACACAGAAAAATGAGGAAGCCAAATACTATGATAATAAGTATTGCAAAATAGTCTTTAACATCCAAAAGATAGTTCCTAATTCACACTTCAAATATTTACCAACATATAATACAACAGTAAAACGTAGTCTTCAAGGAACTCAAGTAATCAAGTGGCTAGGGGACAAGAACAAAAGTAGAAGAAAACCTGTAAAGGCATAATATAGGCTAAAGTACCCAGGCCCCAAGAACATACAGTGAGGATATGCTTCTTGGTCCAATAAGAGCAGGGAAACTCAAGACAAATATGTTCATAAGCAGGAAAACA
>NW_021278778.1:0-1063 GCF_002162155.2 Triticum dicoccoides
CCCAAATCAGTGAGTAATAGTCCATGAAACGGGCCAGAAACGGCCCAAACTGCGAGTGTTGTTGACCGACACATAAATGCACCCCGGTGTTCGTCAATCGTGGAAATCACTCCGGGACCCCAAAACAGAGTAATAGTCCAAGGAACGGGCCAGAATCAGCCAAACTGTGATTATTGATGACCGACACGTAAACGCACCATAGGGTTAAACAACCATGGAAATCGCTTTGGGACCCCAAAATGGTGAGTAATAGTCCATGAAACGGGTCAGAATCGACAAAAGCCGCGAGTGTTGATGACCGACACCTAAACGCATCCCGGGGTTCGTCAATCGTGGAAATCACTATGGGACCCCAAAACAGTGAGTAATAGTCCAAGAAACGGGCCAGAATCGGCCAAAACTGCGAGTGTTGATGACCGACACGTAAGCGCACCTTAGGGTTCAATAACTATGGAAATCGCTTCGGGCCCAAAACCGGTGAGTAATAGTCAACGAAATGGGTCAGAATTGGCTAAACTGTGAGTGTTGACGACGGACACGTAAATGCACCCCGGGGATCGTCAGTCGTGGAAATCGCTCTGGGACCCCAAAACGCTGAGTAATAGTGCATGAAACGGACCAGAATAGGCCAAAATTGTGAGTGTTGATGACCGAAACGTAAACGTACCCTGGGGTTCATCAATCGTGGAAATCACTTCGTGACCCCAAAACTGAGTAATAGTCCAAGAAACAGGCCAGAATCGGCCCAAACTGCGAGTCTTGACGACCAACATATAAGCACAACTTGGGGTTCGACAATCATGGAAATCACTTTGGGACCCCAAAATGGTGAGTAATACTCCATGAAAGAGCCCAGAATCTGACAAACCTAGGATTATTGATGAATGATTCATAAACGTACCGCGGAGTTCATCAATCATGGAAATCTCTCAGGGACCCCAAATCAATGAGTAATAGTCCATAAAAAGGGCCAGAATCGGCCCAAACTGCGAGTCTTGACGACCAACACATAAGCACACCTTGGGATTCGACAACCATGGAAATAGCTTTGGGACCCCAAACT
>NW_021278779.1:0-753 GCF_002162155.2 Triticum dicoccoides
GTGGGGCGCCGGCGGCCAAGTGCCCGGCCGGAGGCGCCGACCGGACCGGCGAGCGGGAGGCGCAGTGGCCGCAAGGGGGGGCACTGCGGCAGTGGCCGCTCGGGGCATAGTGGGAGCAGGGCGGCATCGGAGCGGTGACAGTGGGCGCGAGGTGAGCGCGGCCACGACGTTGGCGGCCTGGGAGGCACGGGAGAAAACGAGGTCAGGCCAGTGCGGCGGCGACCGGAGAAAGCCCCGGCGGCGGCGAGCGGGGAGGAACGGGGCGGCGCGGGCGAGACAGGGCCGCGGTGATGCGGTGGCTGGCCGGGACGGGGACGCAGGCGTAGAGAGGCATCGGGGGTGACCGCGGGCGCGGTTAGTGCGGCGACCACGGGCGTAGGGAGCAGAGGGGAGTGGTGAGGGGCGAGGCCTCACAGGGGTTCGTAGGGTCCATGGCAACGGGGCGCGAGGAGGAGGTGGAGACGACGCGTCGGAGGAGGCAGACCGGTGGGGTGGAGGAAGCAGGCCGGTGAGGTAGTCCGACGTGGTCGTCCGGCGGCTCGGGCTCCAGGCGGCGTCAGCGAGGCAACGAGGCGATGGGGTCGGGGCAGCGATGAGGCGCGGCCGCGGCTTCAGGTGGGTGTCGCGCGAGGAGAGGAGGGCGAGGAGGCAACGACGACGGCAGGCGTCAGCGATCCGGGGCGGTGGCATCGACAGGGTCGGGTGCGTGGTCGCCCCGATCTCGATCTAGATCGGGGAAGTGAGGGGAGAGTG
>NW_021278780.1:0-7510 GCF_002162155.2 Triticum dicoccoides
CATTAGTCATAAAGAACTCACATACTTATTGCAAAAATCTACAAGTCATCGAACCCAAAGCACTACGCGCATGCTCCTAGGGGGATAGATTGGTAGGAAAGGACCATCGCTCGTCCCCAACCTCCACTCATAAGGAAAGTAATCAAAGAACACCTCATGCTTCAAATTTGTCACACAACGGTTACCATGCGTGCATGCTACGGGACTTGCAAACCTCAACACAAGTATTTCTCAATTTCACAAGTAATCAACTAGCACGATTCTAATATTACAATCTTTATATCTCAAAACAATTATCAAGTATCCAACTTCTCATAGTATTTAATGCACTCTATATGAAAGTTTTTATTATACCCATCTTGGATGCCTATCATATTAGGACTAATTTTATAGCCAAAGCAAATTACCATGCTGTTCTAAAAGACTCTCAAAATAATATAAGTGAATCATGAGAGATCTATAATTTCTATAAAATAAAACCACCACTGTGCTCTAAAAGATATAAGTGAAGCACTAGAGCAAAATTATCTAGCTCAAAAGATATAAGTGAAGCACATAGAGTATTCTAATAAATTCCGATTCATGTGTGTCTCTCCAAATGGTGTGTACAGTAAGGATGATTGTGGCAAACTAAAAAGCAAAGACTTAAATCATACAAGATGCTCCAAGCAAAACACATATCATGTGGTGAATAAAAATATAGCCTCAAGTAAAGTTACCGATATACGAAGACGAAAGAGGGTATGCCTTCCGGGGCATCCCCAAGCTTAGGATTTTGTTTGTCCTTGAATTTTACCTTGGGGTGCCTTGGGCATCCCCAAGGTTAGGCTCTTGCCACTCCTTGTTCCAAAATCCATCAAATCTTTACCCAAAAACTTGAAAACTACACAACACAAAACTTAAACAGAAAATCTCATGAGCTCAGTTAGTATAAGAAATTAAACCACCACTTTAAGGTACTGTAATTAACTCATTCTTTATTTATATTAATGTCAAACCTACTGTATTCCAACTTCTCTACGGTCCATACCCCCCGATACTAGCCATAGATTCATCAAAATAAGCAAACAACACAAAAAAAACAGAATCTGTCAAAAAGAGAACACTCTGAAGCAATCTGGAGGTTTCAAATACTTCCATGACTCCAAAAATTCTGAAAAAATAGGACGACCTAACTAATTTGTATATCGATCTACTGCAGTTGGAATTGGTATTTTATCGCTCTCTGGTAAAAAATGTAAATCATTCTTGTTAGCACATACTTTCTCTTTTTTTCCGCAAGATCAAACAACAATCACCCAAGAAGATTCTAAAGGCTTTACTTGGCACAAACACTAATTAAAACATAAAAACCACAATCATAATAGAGGCTAGATAAATTATTTATTACTAAACAGGAATAAAAAGTAAAGAGCAAAAATAAAATTGGGCTGCCTCCCAACAAGCGCTATCGTTTAACGCCCCTAACTAGGCATAAAAGCAAGAATAGATCTAGGTATTGCCATCTTTGGTATTTATCTTTTTAATGGAGTTATGCTCGGATCCGGGAGGTTCCTTACGTTTCCCTTCATGCTCGGAGATTTTTAGATCTAGAGCATCCAACCGCTTATTGCAAAGTGTGATCAATGTATTCATGCGGTGAAGGTTTCCGCCAACATTTTTAAGAGGTTCAATAGATTTTTGCAATTCACATAATTTATCTAAAACTTGGGTTCCTTCTTGAGTAAGGGGTAGCCCCTTTTGTGGGGGTAGTACTCCCACTATTCCCTCTATAATTTCTTAAACAATACTGGGATCAATTTCGATAAAATTCCCTTTAGCGGCAAAATCCAAGAGTTGTTTATGGGATATGGTTAGCCCAACATTAAAATTACGAAGTAAAATCTTCAAATCCCTCTATAGTGCAACTACGATAGGATTCTATCATCCTATACTAAGCATCTTTTAAGTTTTCTCCTTGTCTTTGTTTGAAGTGAAGAACTTCAAAATTGGGAGACAAAGGAAGGGAGAGAGGGCTAGTCATGACGGCGAAACAAACGATCTAACACACGGACACACAAGAGGCAAGCGAAAAGAAATGAACAAAAACGGTAAAGGTGAAGTGGGGGAGATGAAAACGAGAGGAAAATGGCAAATAATGTAATGCGAGGGATAAGAGTTTGTGATGGGTACTTGGTATGTCTTGACTTGAGCATAGATCTCCCCAGCAACGGCGCCAGAAATACTTCTTGCTACCTCTTGAGCATGCGTTGGTTTTCCCTTGAAGAGGAAAGGGTGAAGCAGCAAAGTAGCATAAGTATTTCCCTCAGTTTTTGAGAACCAAGGTATCAATCCAGTAGGAGACTACACGCAAATCGCCTAGTACCTGCACAAACGATCAAGAACCTTGCAACCAACGCGATAAAGGGGTTGTCAATCCCTTCACGGCCACTTGCAAAAGTGAGATCTGATAGAGATAATAAGGTAAATATTTTTGGTATTTTTGTTGTATAGATTGGAAAGTAAAGATTGCAAAATAAACGGCGACAGAAGTTGGCAAGTTGTCGGAAACTAATATGATGTAAAATAGACCCGGGGGCCATAGGTTTCACTAGTGGCTTCTCTCATGATAGCATATATTACGGTGGGTGAACAAATTACTACCGAGCAATTGACAGAAAAGTGCATAGTTATGAGAATATCTAGGCATGATCATGAACATAGGCATCACGTTTGTGTCAAGTAGACTAAAACGATTCTACATCTACTACTATTACTCCACACATCGAGCGCTATCCAGCATGCATCTAAAGTATTAAGTTCATAAGAACAGAGTAATGCATTAGGCAAGATGACATGATGTAGAGGGATAAACTCAAGCAATATGATATAAACCCCATCTTTTTATACTCGATGGCAACAATACAATACGTGCCTTGCTGCCCCTACTGTCACTGGGAAAGGACACCGTGAGATTGAACCCAAAGCTAAGCACTTCTCCCATTACAAGAAAGATCGATCTAATAGGCCAAACTAAACCGATAATTCGAAGAGACTTGCAAAGATATCATATCATGCATATAAGAATTCAGAGAAGAATCAAATATTGTTCATGATAATCTCGATCATAAACCCACAATTCATCGGATCTCGGCAAACACACCGCAAAAAGTATTACATCGAATAGATCTCCAAGAACACCAAGGAGAACTTTGTATTGAGAACCAAAGAGAGAGAAGAAGCTATCTAGCTAATAACTATGGACCTGATGGTCTATGGTAAACTACTCACACATCATCGGAGAGGCTATGGTGTTGATGTAGAAGCCCTCCGTGATCGAATCCCCCTCCGGCAGACCGCCGAAAAAGGCCCCAGATGGGATCTCACAGGTACAGAAGGTTGCGGCAGTGGAGAAGTGGTTTCGTGGCTCTCCTGTTTGTTTTTATGATACATGGGTATATATAGGCGAAAGAAGTACGTCGGTGGAGCTCCTTTGGGCCCACGAGGGTGGGGGCGTGCTAACCCCCTGGGCGTGCCCCCTGCCTCATGGAAGCTCCACGGACTTCCAGACTTGTACTTCAAGTCTCCTGGGTTGCGTTTGTTCCAAGAAAGATCCTTGTGAAGGTTTCGTTCCATTTGGATTCCATTTGATATTCCTTTTCTACGACACACTGAAATAGGCAAAAAAACAACAATTTGCACTGGGCCTTCGGTTAATAGGTTAGTCCCAAAATTAATATAAAAGTGCATATTAAATCCCATTAAACATCCAAAACAGATAATATAATAGCATGGAAGAATAAAAAATTATAGATACGTTGGAAATGTATCATAAGTCTAGGTTTAGCATCTTTCTTTTATATAAGATATTTAATAGCAGCATGATCAGTGCGAACAATTACTATCAACAATATAAGGTGTGAACTTATCACAAGCAAATACAGCTGCTAAAAATTCTTTTTAAGTAGTAGCATAATTTCTCTCGGCATTGTCTAGAGTTTTACTAGCGTATTGGATAACACTTAATTTCTTATCAACTCTTTGTCGTAGAACAACACCTACAGCATAAGCGCTAGAATCACACATAATTTCAAAGGGTAAATTCCAATCAGGTGGCTGAACAATATATGCAGAAATCAAGGCTTTCTTAAGTATTTCAAATGCTTCTACACAATCATCATCAAAGACAAAAGGAACATCTTTTTGTAAGAGATTAGTTAGAGGCCTAGAAATTTTTGAGAAATCTTTAATGAACCTGCTATCAAAACCGGCATGACCATGGAAAATCTTATACCTTTAATGTACTTAAGACACGACATCTTTTCAATAGCATCAACTTTAGCTTTATCAACTTCAATACCTCTTTCAGAAATTTTATGCCCCAAGACAATACCTTCATTACCATAAAGTGGCACTTCTCCCAATTCAAGACAAGATTAGTTTCTTCACATCTCCGAAACTCGATCAAGGTTGCTTAAGAAATCATCAAAAGAAGTTCCATACACAGAGAAGTCATCCATGAATACCTCAACAATCTTTTCAAAAAGTCAGAGAATATAGCAGTCATACATCTTTGAAAGGTAGCAGGTGCATTACATAAACAAAAAGGCATACGTCTATAAGCAAAGGTACCGAAAGGGCAAGTAAAAGTGGTCTTTTCCTGATCCTCTTTTAACACATGTATTTGAGAGAAACCAGAATAACCGTCTAGAGAGCAAAAATATGTATGTTTGGATAATCTTTCTAGCACTTGATGAATAAAAGGTAAAGGGTAATGATCCTTTCTAGGATCTTTATTTAATTTGTGGAAATCAAAGTAATACCTCCCTTCTTAGGGACATAATGGACAGGACTTACCCACTGACTATCAGCAACAGGATAAATTATACCTGCCTCCAAAATCCATTATTATACAAGTTATAGATGTAGAGAAAGTTGGTCAAGAAAATTCAATTCTTGGGAATTATGATTAAAATCGTTAATCAGTAATTCTTTAGTTGATCACAAAGGATACCAATTTGATTGCATGTTGTTGCAACTAAATGCAAGAACTACTACGACCTAAATGACCAACAAATAATCAGGTAAAGAAATGTGCTGGAAACTTTGTAAAAGTTACAATACTTCCCATCTGTGTATTACCTCTATGTTTATTTTCATAATTCATTCCAGAGTTTTGTATACTCTAGCCCATTGTATATTTCTTTTTGCAAAAGGGGTTATTCATTTTTATTAATAATTGAAGGGCCATACTCTTATTATGAATATATAAGCTGTATGTTATGAATATTGACAATAAAATTAAAACATCCAAATATTTGCCGCTAAATGTTGCAAGACTGAAATAATACCACATTTAGTCACATTGGGAAAACCCGCATGGAGAAATTCCATAATAATGGATTTTGAAGTCATCTGATTATGAATCATCAAACACTTGCAACTTTCATCCAAATGATGAAGTAACTAAAATAGCGTTGACATGCCATTAAGGGCGAACTACAAAATAATTGGAAACATACATACTGATATGTGTAGCCCAATAAGTGTTGTTGCAAGCAGTGGGTTTATCTATCTTCAAGGATGACTCAAGTAGATATTTGTATTACTTAATGAGACTTCTCCCAATTCGATCAGATCACTATGAGTAGAACTCCGGCCATAGCATAATTGTCAGATCCAAGAAGTGCTTCGGCAAGTAAAGGGGGTTGTAATATATATTGGTTGTGCTTAAAATGGTTGTGCTCGAAAGGTAGTTATGAATCGATTGACTAATCCAATTCCAATATCTTGATTTCGTGCGGCAATGCATCATGAACCGATATATATAATTTATACTTCATTCTGAAAACCTTCTAAAACATTTCAAGGGATCCAGATTTACTTTCTGTCCAAACACTAATTGGTCGTGTATCTGGATCCCTTGAAATGTTTCAGAAGGTTTTCAGAATGAAGTATAAATTATTGTAACAAGGTAATTATGTTTCTATAATTATATTGCATAAAGGAATATTTGAGTTACAAGTTTAGCGGATGTTTGAAAAGCTGTGAAAAGAATTTTACAACTTGCACCTCCGAGAACACTACTAAGAGTATAAGTGTTATGAGTAGATGTAATAAAATTATGTATGACATGGTGAGAGAAAATACGACATTAATCAATTTGCCATTTTACCTTTTAATATAATGCTTTTGAGACTGTGGCTTTTACACTAAAAAGAGCATCACCAAATCTATTGAAATGACGCCATATAAGATACAAAATGGTATGCCAAAACCATTTGGACTTTTCCTAACATTTGTAAATATGGGGCATATGTAAAATTATTTACGAGTTTAAATCCCAAATCAGATAAGAGCTACTTCGTAGGTCCTTATAAAAGGTTTGGTATTCCTCTATTACTAGGCCAAGGGAAAGTATTTTTGCTGCAGAGTGCGGTAAATTTTGAAAAATGTTTTTTGCAAAAGAGTAAGTGGGAGGATAGTGCAACTCGACGAGATTATAGATTCTTCGTCATCAAGTCAAAGGAAAGGAACACTAAAAGTAGTTCTAGAATTTCCTACTGTGGCTCATACGGAAGCCTCTCATGAGGTATAGAAACTTCGGTTAAACTTGCAGCTGAACTATATAGGTTATGAAAACTCACGCAAACCTTCATGGTATGCAGATGAGATATTGTTGAACAACCAATAAACCTATAATTGACAAAGAAGCTTGCACCCTTGATGTCTACTACACAACTTTATTCCTGTAGACTTCGTTGGGTTTCCATGCGCATAGTTATGTAGGACAACATCAAATTTCCGTCAAGTGTATGGCCTAAGGTTTATCAATCCGTGGGAGGTGTAGGATGAAGATGGTCTATCTCAAACAACCCTGCAATCAAAATACATAGAGTCTCTCGTGTCCCCAACACACCCAATACAGTTGTCAGTTGTATAAATGTACTAGTTTGGCGAAGAGATGGTGATACAAGTGTAATATGGATGGTAGAAATATATTTTTATAATCTGAATAAATAAAAACAACAAGGTAACAAGTAGCAAATAGCGAGAAAAACAGTATATCAATGCTTAAAAACAAGGCCCCGGGTCCATACTTTCACTAATGCAGTCTCTCAACAGTGCTAACATAATTGAATCATATAACAATCCCTCGACGTGCGACAAAGAATCACTCTAAAGCTTCTATTGGAGAAAGTAGGACTAAAATGTGTATCAACCTCTATTCCAAGATTACCCCAATGTCATCACGGGAATCCACAAGTCGATTACCAAAACATATATCAAGTGACTTAATAGAATACCCCATTGTCACCATGGGTATCCACATGCAAGACATACATCACGTGATCTCAAATCTAATATTCAATCCATAAAATGAAACCTCAAAGAGCTAGACTCAATTCATCACAACAAGGATAGAGAGGGAAGAACACCATATGATTCCACTATATTAAGAAAGCTCATGGTACATCAAGATCGTGCCCTATCAAGATCACGAGAGAGAGAGAGATCAACCACATAGCTA
>NW_021278781.1:0-7511 GCF_002162155.2 Triticum dicoccoides
CATTAGTCATAAAGAACTCACATACTTATTGCAAAAATCTACAAGTCATCGAACCCAAAGCACTACGCGCATGCTCCTAGGGGGATAGATTGGTAGGAAAGGACCATCGCTCGTCCCCAACCTCCACTCATAAGGAAAGTAATCAAAGAACACCTCATGCTTCAAATTTGTCACACAACGGTTACCATGCGTGCATGCTACGGGACTTGCAAACCTCAACACAAGTATTTCTCAATTTCACAAGTAATCAACTAGCACGATTCTAATATTACAATCTTTATATCTCAAAACAATTATCAAGTATCCAACTTCTCATAGTATTTAATGCACTCTATATGAAAGTTTTTATTATACCCATCTTGGATGCCTATCATATTAGGACTAATTTTATAGCCAAAGCAAATTACCATGCTGTTCTAAAAGACTCTCAAAATAATATAAGTGAATCATGAGAGATCTATAATTTCTATAAAATAAAACCACCACTGTGCTCTAAAAGATATAAGTGAAGCACTAGAGCAAAATTATCTAGCTCAAAAGATATAAGTGAAGCACATAGAGTATTCTAATAAATTCCGATTCATGTGTGTCTCTCCAAATGGTGTGTACAGTAAGGATGATTGTGGCAAACTAAAAAGCAAAGACTTAAATCATACAAGATGCTCCAAGCAAAACACATATCATGTGGTGAATAAAAATATAGCCTCAAGTAAAGTTACCGATATACGAAGACGAAAGAGGGTATGCCTTCCGGGGCATCCCCAAGCTTAGGATTTTGTTTGTCCTTGAATTTTACCTTGGGGTGCCTTGGGCATCCCCAAGGTTAGGCTCTTGCCACTCCTTGTTCCAAAATCCATCAAATCTTTACCCAAAAACTTGAAAACTACACAACACAAAACTTAAACAGAAAATCTCATGAGCTCAGTTAGTATAAGAAATTAAACCACCACTTTAAGGTACTGTAATTAACTCATTCTTTATTTATATTAATGTCAAACCTACTGTATTCCAACTTCTCTACGGTCCATACCCCCCGATACTAGCCATAGATTCATCAAAATAAGCAAACAACACAAAAAAAAACAGAATCTGTCAAAAAGAGAACACTCTGAAGCAATCTGGAGGTTTCAAATACTTCCATAACTCCAAAAATTCTGAAAAAATAGGACGACCTAACTAATTTGTATATCGATCTACTGCAGTTGGAATTGGTATTTTATCGCTCTCTGGTAAAAAATGTAAATCATTCTTGTTAGCACATACTTTCTCTTTTTTTCCGCAAGATCAAACAACAATCACCCAAGAAGATTCTAAAGGCTTTACTTGGCACAAACACTAATTAAAACATAAAAACCACAATCATAATAGAGGCTAGATAAATTATTTATTACTAAACAGGAATAAAAAGTAAAGAGCAAAAATAAAATTGGGCTGCCTCCCAACAAGCGCTATCGTTTAACGCCCCTAACTAGGCATAAAAGCAAGAATAGATCTAGGTATTGCCATCTTTGGTATTTATCTTTTTAATGGAGTTATGCTCGGATCCGGGAGGTTCCTTACGTTTCCCTTCATGCTCGGAGATTTTTAGATCTAGAGCATCCAACCGCTTATTGCAAAGTGTGATCAATGTATTCATGCGGTGAAGGTTTCCGCCAACATTTTTAAGAGGTTCAATAGATTTTTGCAATTCACATAATTTATCTAAAACTTGGGTTCCTTCTTGAGTAAGGGGTAGCCCCTTTTGTGGGGGTAGTACTCCCACTATTCCCTCTATAATTTCTTAAACAATACTGGGATCAATTTCGATAAAATTCCCTTTAGCGGCAAAATCCAAGAGTTGTTTATGGGATATGGTTAGCCCAACATTAAAATTACGAAGTAAAATCTTCAAATCCCTCTATAGTGCAACTACGATAGGATTCTATCATCCTATACTAAGCATCTTTTAAGTTTTCTCCTTGTCTTTGTTTGAAGTGAAGAACTTCAAAATTGGGAGACAAAGGAAGGGAGAGAGGGCTAGTCATGACGGCGAAACAAACGATCTAACACACGGACACACAAGAGGCAAGCGAAAAGAAATGAACAAAAACGGTAAAGGTGAAGTGGGGGAGATGAAAACGAGAGGAAAATGGCAAATAATGTAATGCGAGGGATAAGAGTTTGTGATGGGTACTTGGTATGTCTTGACTTGAGCATAGATCTCCCCAGCAACGGCGCCAGAAATACTTCTTGCTACCTCTTGAGCATGCGTTGGTTTTCCCTTGAAGAGGAAAGGGTGAAGCAGCAAAGTAGCATAAGTATTTCCCTCAGTTTTTGAGAACCAAGGTATCAATCCAGTAGGAGACTACACGCAAATCGCCTAGTACCTGCACAAACGATCAAGAACCTTGCAACCAACGCGATAAAGGGGTTGTCAATCCCTTCACGGCCACTTGCAAAAGTGAGATCTGATAGAGATAATAAGGTAAATATTTTTGGTATTTTTGTTGTATAGATTGGAAAGTAAAGATTGCAAAATAAACGGCGACAGAAGTTGGCAAGTTGTCGGAAACTAATATGATGTAAAATAGACCCGGGGGCCATAGGTTTCACTAGTGGCTTCTCTCATGATAGCATATATTACGGTGGGTGAACAAATTACTACCGAGCAATTGACAGAAAAGTGCATAGTTATGAGAATATCTAGGCATGATCATGAACATAGGCATCACGTTTGTGTCAAGTAGACTAAAACGATTCTACATCTACTACTATTACTCCACACATCGAGCGCTATCCAGCATGCATCTAAAGTATTAAGTTCATAAGAACAGAGTAATGCATTAGGCAAGATGACATGATGTAGAGGGATAAACTCAAGCAATATGATATAAACCCCATCTTTTTATACTCGATGGCAACAATACAATACGTGCCTTGCTGCCCCTACTGTCACTGGGAAAGGACACCGTGAGATTGAACCCAAAGCTAAGCACTTCTCCCATTACAAGAAAGATCGATCTAATAGGCCAAACTAAACCGATAATTCGAAGAGACTTGCAAAGATATCATATCATGCATATAAGAATTCAGAGAAGAATCAAATATTGTTCATGATAATCTCGATCATAAACCCACAATTCATCGGATCTCGGCAAACACACCGCAAAAAGTATTACATCGAATAGATCTCCAAGAACACCAAGGAGAACTTTGTATTGAGAACCAAAGAGAGAGAAGAAGCTATCTAGCTAATAACTATGGACCTGATGGTCTATGGTAAACTACTCACACATCATCGGAGAGGCTATGGTGTTGATGTAGAAGCCCTCCGTGATCGAATCCCCCTCCGGCAGACCGCCGAAAAAGGCCCCAGATGGGATCTCACAGGTACAGAAGGTTGCGGCAGTGGAGAAGTGGTTTCGTGGCTCTCCTGTTTGTTTTTATGATACATGGGTATATATAGGCGAAAGAAGTACGTCGGTGGAGCTCCTTTGGGCCCACGAGGGTGGGGGCGTGCTAACCCCCTGGGCGTGCCCCCTGCCTCATGGAAGCTCCACGGACTTCCAGACTTGTACTTCAAGTCTCCTGGGTTGCGTTTGTTCCAAGAAAGATCCTTGTGAAGGTTTCGTTCCATTTGGATTCCATTTGATATTCCTTTTCTACGACACACTGAAATAGGCAAAAAAACAACAATTTGCACTGGGCCTTCGGTTAATAGGTTAGTCCCAAAATTAATATAAAAGTGCATATTAAATCCCATTAAACATCCAAAACAGATAATATAATAGCATGGAAGAATAAAAAATTATAGATACGTTGGAAATGTATCATAAGTCTAGGTTTAGCATCTTTCTTTTATATAAGATATTTAATAGCAGCATGATCAGTGCGAACAATTACTATCAACAATATAAGGTGTGAACTTATCACAAGCAAATACAGCTGCTAAAAATTCTTTTTAAGTAGTAGCATAATTTCTCTCGGCATTGTCTAGAGTTTTACTAGCGTATTGGATAACACTTAATTTCTTATCAACTCTTTGTCGTAGAACAACACCTACAGCATAAGCGCTAGAATCACACATAATTTCAAAGGGTAAATTCCAATCAGGTGGCTGAACAATATATGCAGAAATCAAGGCTTTCTTAAGTATTTCAAATGCTTCTACACAATCATCATCAAAGACAAAAGGAACATCTTTTTGTAAGAGATTAGTTAGAGGCCTAGAAATTTTTGAGAAATCTTTAATGAACCTGCTATCAAAACCGGCATGACCATGGAAAATCTTATACCTTTAATGTACTTAAGACACGACATCTTTTCAATAGCATCAACTTTAGCTTTATCAACTTCAATACCTCTTTCAGAAATTTTATGCCCCAAGACAATACCTTCATTACCATAAAGTGGCACTTCTCCCAATTCAAGACAAGATTAGTTTCTTCACATCTCCGAAACTCGATCAAGGTTGCTTAAGAAATCATCAAAAGAAGTTCCATACACAGAGAAGTCATCCATGAATACCTCAACAATCTTTTCAAAAAGTCAGAGAATATAGCAGTCATACATCTTTGAAAGGTAGCAGGTGCATTACATAAACAAAAAGGCATACGTCTATAAGCAAAGGTACCGAAAGGGCAAGTAAAAGTGGTCTTTTCCTGATCCTCTTTTAACACATGTATTTGAGAGAAACCAGAATAACCGTCTAGAGAGCAAAAATATGTATGTTTGGATAATCTTTCTAGCACTTGATGAATAAAAGGTAAAGGGTAATGATCCTTTCTAGGATCTTTATTTAATTTGTGGAAATCAAAGTAATACCTCCCTTCTTAGGGACATAATGGACAGGACTTACCCACTGACTATCAGCAACAGGATAAATTATACCTGCCTCCAAAATCCATTATTATACAAGTTATAGATGTAGAGAAAGTTGGTCAAGAAAATTCAATTCTTGGGAATTATGATTAAAATCGTTAATCAGTAATTCTTTAGTTGATCACAAAGGATACCAATTTGATTGCATGTTGTTGCAACTAAATGCAAGAACTACTACGACCTAAATGACCAACAAATAATCAGGTAAAGAAATGTGCTGGAAACTTTGTAAAAGTTACAATACTTCCCATCTGTGTATTACCTCTATGTTTATTTTCATAATTCATTCCAGAGTTTTGTATACTCTAGCCCATTGTATATTTCTTTTTGCAAAAGGGGTTATTCATTTTTATTAATAATTGAAGGGCCATACTCTTATTATGAATATATAAGCTGTATGTTATGAATATTGACAATAAAATTAAAACATCCAAATATTTGCCGCTAAATGTTGCAAGACTGAAATAATACCACATTTAGTCACATTGGGAAAACCCGCATGGAGAAATTCCATAATAATGGATTTTGAAGTCATCTGATTATGAATCATCAAACACTTGCAACTTTCATCCAAATGATGAAGTAACTAAAATAGCGTTGACATGCCATTAAGGGCGAACTACAAAATAATTGGAAACATACATACTGATATGTGTAGCCCAATAAGTGTTGTTGCAAGCAGTGGGTTTATCTATCTTCAAGGATGACTCAAGTAGATATTTGTATTACTTAATGAGACTTCTCCCAATTCGATCAGATCACTATGAGTAGAACTCCGGCCATAGCATAATTGTCAGATCCAAGAAGTGCTTCGGCAAGTAAAGGGGGTTGTAATATATATTGGTTGTGCTTAAAATGGTTGTGCTCGAAAGGTAGTTATGAATCGATTGACTAATCCAATTCCAATATCTTGATTTCGTGCGGCAATGCATCATGAACCGATATATATAATTTATACTTCATTCTGAAAACCTTCTAAAACATTTCAAGGGATCCAGATTTACTTTCTGTCCAAACACTAATTGGTCGTGTATCTGGATCCCTTGAAATGTTTCAGAAGGTTTTCAGAATGAAGTATAAATTATTGTAACAAGGTAATTATGTTTCTATAATTATATTGCATAAAGGAATATTTGAGTTACAAGTTTAGCGGATGTTTGAAAAGCTGTGAAAAGAATTTTACAACTTGCACCTCCGAGAACACTACTAAGAGTATAAGTGTTATGAGTAGATGTAATAAAATTATGTATGACATGGTGAGAGAAAATACGACATTAATCAATTTGCCATTTTACCTTTTAATATAATGCTTTTGAGACTGTGGCTTTTACACTAAAAAGAGCATCACCAAATCTATTGAAATGACGCCATATAAGATACAAAATGGTATGCCAAAACCATTTGGACTTTTCCTAACATTTGTAAATATGGGGCATATGTAAAATTATTTACGAGTTTAAATCCCAAATCAGATAAGAGCTACTTCGTAGGTCCTTATAAAAGGTTTGGTATTCCTCTATTACTAGGCCAAGGGAAAGTATTTTTGCTGCAGAGTGCGGTAAATTTTGAAAAATGTTTTTTGCAAAAGAGTAAGTGGGAGGATAGTGCAACTCGACGAGATTATAGATTCTTCGTCATCAAGTCAAAGGAAAGGAACACTAAAAGTAGTTCTAGAATTTCCTACTGTGGCTCATACGGAAGCCTCTCATGAGGTATAGAAACTTCGGTTAAACTTGCAGCTGAACTATATAGGTTATGAAAACTCACGCAAACCTTCATGGTATGCAGATGAGATATTGTTGAACAACCAATAAACCTATAATTGACAAAGAAGCTTGCACCCTTGATGTCTACTACACAACTTTATTCCTGTAGACTTCGTTGGGTTTCCATGCGCATAGTTATGTAGGACAACATCAAATTTCCGTCAAGTGTATGGCCTAAGGTTTATCAATCCGTGGGAGGTGTAGGATGAAGATGGTCTATCTCAAACAACCCTGCAATCAAAATACATAGAGTCTCTCGTGTCCCCAACACACCCAATACAGTTGTCAGTTGTATAAATGTACTAGTTTGGCGAAGAGATGGTGATACAAGTGTAATATGGATGGTAGAAATATATTTTTATAATCTGAATAAATAAAAACAACAAGGTAACAAGTAGCAAATAGCGAGAAAAACAGTATATCAATGCTTAAAAACAAGGCCCCGGGTCCATACTTTCACTAATGCAGTCTCTCAACAGTGCTAACATAATTGAATCATATAACAATCCCTCGACGTGCGACAAAGAATCACTCTAAAGCTTCTATTGGAGAAAGTAGGACTAAAATGTGTATCAACCTCTATTCCAAGATTACCCCAATGTCATCACGGGAATCCACAAGTCGATTACCAAAACATATATCAAGTGACTTAATAGAATACCCCATTGTCACCATGGGTATCCACATGCAAGACATACATCACGTGATCTCAAATCTAATATTCAATCCATAAAATGAAACCTCAAAGAGCTAGACTCAATTCATCACAACAAGGATAGAGAGGGAAGAACACCATATGATTCCACTATATTAAGAAAGCTCATGGTACATCAAGATCGTGCCCTATCAAGATCACGAGAGAGAGAGAGATCAACCACATAGCTA
>NW_021278782.1:0-532 GCF_002162155.2 Triticum dicoccoides
GGGGCGGCGGCGCGGCCTCCGCGCAGGACAGTGGCGGCGCACAGCAGCCGCGCAGGGCAGGGGCAGCGGCGCGGCGGCCGCGCAGGATAGGGGCGCAGGAGGGCGGGACGGGAGGGGCTGTGCTCACAGGGGGCGGCGGCGACGGCGAAGGCGAGCAGCCTGACGGCGTCGGTGGCGGCGGCGACGGCGAAGGCGAGCAGCATGACGGCGTCGGTGGAGCAGGGGCATCGGGCGGCGACGGCGACGAGGAGGAGCAGGGGCGTCGGGGGAGAAGTGGGTGATTTGGTCGAAAATTGCTAAGTGTTGTATATATAGCAAAAGCATTAGTCCGGGTTCGTAAAACCAACCGGGACTAAAGGGGGCATTGGTCCCGGTTTATGCCACGAACCGGGACCAATGCCACCTTCCCGGTTGGTGGCACCAACCGGGACCAAAGGCCTTGCACAGCGGCGTGGTGGTGGGAGTTTAGTCCCACCTCCCTCTCGAGCTCCTCTCTAAAGCAGGCTTTCACGCCTAACCGTGCAATGTGTGC
>NW_021278782.1:639-1452 GCF_002162155.2 Triticum dicoccoides
AATTGCTAAGTGTTGTATATATAGCAAAAGCATTAGTCCGGGTTCGTAAAACCAACCGGGACTAATGCCCCCTTTAGTCCTGGTTGGTGCCACCAATCGGGACCAAAGGCCTCTTTTCAGCAGCCCAAAGGGCGGGAAGCGGCGGCCTTTGGTCCCGTTGGTGGCACCAACCGGGACTAAAGGGGGCATTGGTCCCGGTTTATGCCACGAACCGGGACCAATGCCACCTTCCCGGTTGGTGGCACCAACCGGGACCAAAGGCCTTGCACAGCGGCGTGGTGGTGGGAGTTTAGTCCCACCTCCCTCTCGAGCTCCTCTCTAAAGCAGGCTTTCACGCCTAACCGTGCAATGTGTGCCTGTGGGCCTACAGGGCCTCCCGCGGGCCTGAATTCTGGCCCATGGTAGGGTTTCTAGTCGTATTCAGGCCGTGGGGGCCCAGTAGGTGGCACTTTTTTGTTTTTTTGTTTTTTTGTTTTCTTTGTTGCTTTATTTAGTTTATTTTGTTTCTACTTACAACAAAATACTTATTGTTGCTATATTTATTTATTTTCCAGTTTTTTTGTTTTGTTTTCTGCATTATTTATTTTCATTTGTTTTTTACTTTATTTTTTAATTCTTTTTGCTTTTAGTTTTAGGAAAATTATAAACTTTCTGTTAGTGCCATTAGTTTTCAAATTTGAAAACACTTTTTTTGTTTTCTTTGTTGCTTTATTCATTTTATTTTGTTTCTACTTACAACAAAATACTTATTGTTGCTATTTTTATTTTTTTCGAGTTTTTTTGTTTTCTTTTCTGCATTATTTATTTTCTTTT
>NW_021278783.1:0-1319 GCF_002162155.2 Triticum dicoccoides
GGGTGAAATTTGAGAAGGTGTTATCTTCCTTTGCATCTGCATCATCCATCATCATTCATCATGGTAGCAAGTTGTGTTGCCAGGATCCTTGACACGGATGTTGGTAAAACCTTGATGAATATGGAAATGCTCAAGTTCTTGAGAGCACGCTCAAGCGCTAGGTGTTATCTTCGGCATTAACTGGGGATCCTCTCCGTTTCCTCGACATGCTATGATCTCTTCAAACAGTGAATTCACTCCCTATTGTTGGGTTCTTCCCCAGTTACCAGAATCATTCCTAGCATTTGCATTCTGTTCCTAGCTTGCACCGCCAATGTGCCATTCTACCATGGGTCTCTTCCATTTCCGGTGATAAGCAAATTCATCCATTACGTTGTCTTCAACAAGGTAATCCACATCATCCAAGTCCGAGTATGCCATTCTACCGACCCCCTCCAAACGATCGCTCGAGAATTGCCTTAGGCTGGTTTAAAGAGTTTCAATGATCTTTGAATCAAAAGTAATTCTTTTTGCCACTTAAGGGGATATCTCTACGAGTCACCTTCCCTAAGGTGTATCGTTATGGTATCATGTCAACTCGACTCCTCGCTACGTTGACAATCGTTTACCACCTTCTTAGGTATGAAATTGTTGTCTACCTAGTGAACCTTCGTCATCCATTTCTTCCACCCCTATTGATGTGTATCTCGTGTCTCAACCCGAAAGATGGTTCTATGTCTCATTCCGTAAGTTAATCTTGAGTTGCTCGATCTTCGAGGAGATCGACCCTTCTAGAGTCTCCTTCTTCCCCCCCCCCTGTCATGTTGACAGGATTTCTCAGAGCAAGACGACAAGACAAAGCTGGTGGACGAATCAAAGTCCATTTGAAGTGCAACTGGATCGTGAAGATTATACTAGTTTGCGTTTCCCCTTCACCTTACCCTACACTTGAATCTCGAGACGAGATTCTTGTTTAGTGGGGGTGAGTTGTCACATCCCTAACTTCTGGCATTGCTCTAGGTTAGCTTCATGTGTGCATCATGTCTATATTTTTGAAAACTTGAATTGAGGAATTTTGGAAGCCTCAAAACCCTAAATAAAAGAAGGGCAAGCACCCTTTAAAATTGCATTCTGTGAATCCAAAATGCCCTAAAAATAGTTTTGTGAATTTTGGCAAGAGTTATATATCAAACCAAAATTCTGGAATATTTTTAAGGAATTATTTGGTCTCTGAATTTAAATCAATAATCTATTTGAATTTGGGGATATATTCATAATATATAATGAATATATTTGCAAATGCTTTGAAATGTTTTATGTACTTTTGGAATAATCCAGAG
>NW_021278784.1:0-1835 GCF_002162155.2 Triticum dicoccoides
CGCGGTCTGAACTGATCTCCTTCGGAATGCCGTGGAGTGACACAATTCGGGAGATATACAAGGTTGCCAATTGACTAGCAGTGATAGTCTCCTTGACTGGCAGAAAGTGAGCAACCTTCGAGAATTGGTCGATGACGACAAAGATAGCATCGTTACCTTTCTGAGACTTGGGAAGGCCAGTGACGAAGTCCATTTGGATCTTATCCCACTTCCATTCAGGAATCGAAAGCGGTTGTAGAAGTCCAGCCGGTTTTTGATGTTCTGCTTTGACGCGACGACAAACGTCACATTCTTCAATATATCGAGCAATGTCTTGCTTCATCTTAGACCACCAGTACTTCTGACGGATGTCAAGATACATCTTGGTACTTCCCGGATGAATAGAGAGAGGGGTGTCATGCGCTTCTTTCATCACCTTCTCTGTCATAAGCTCGAACCGGGGTACGACAATGCGATCTCTGAAGTATAAGGTTCCATCTTCACCAAGTGAGAAATCTCTGGATTTCTCTAAGGCAAGATCCTTTTTCATCAGATCAACATGAGCATCTTTGGCTTGAGCAGACTTGATTGCTTTCAGAAGAGTTGGTTCCAAAGCAAGATTATTCAGAGAACCCTGTGGAACTAGTTGAAGGTTCAGCTTGCATAGCTCTTCATAAAGGCGGGGTTGAGCTTTGTAGACCTGGTGATTATTGCAATAAGACTTTCGGCTTAGGGCATCGGCCATTACATTAGCCTTGCCAGGTGTATAAGATATACCGCAGTTGTAGTCAGCAATAGCTTCCATCCACCGCTGCTGACGGAGGTTCAGATCTGGCTGAGTAAATAGGTACTTCAGACTCTGATGATCAGTGAAGATCTCACAACGATTACCGAGAAGGTATTGTCGCCATAGCTTCAATGCAAAGATAACCGCTGCAAGCTCAAGGTCATGAACCGGGTAGTTTTCTTCGTGAGGACGCACTTGACGGGAGGCATAGGCAATCACCCTGCGCTCTTGCATTAGAACACAGCCTAATCCTTGACGTGAAGCGTCACAATAGATGACAAAGTCCTTGCGAGAATCAGGGGGAGCAAGCACTGGGGGAGAAGTCAGTTTATCCTTGAGTGCCTGGAAACTTTCCTGACATTTGTCTGTCCAATCGAACTTAACGCCTTTGTGAAGCAGATTAGTCAGTGGCTTGGCGATCTTGGAGAAGTTCTCGACAAAGCGGCGACAATAGCTGGCCAGTCTGAGAAAGCTTCTGACTTGCTTGACAGTCTTCGGAGGGGTCCAGTCAAGAATAGCCTGAACGCGCTCTGGGTTGACGGCAATACCATCCTTGGAGATAACATGACCAAGGTAGGTGACTTCGGGTAACCAGAATTCACACTTGGAATACTTGGCATAAAGTTGATGGTCTCGAAGCTTCTCCAGAACAAGACGAAGATGTTCAGCATGTTCTTCTTTATTCTTCGAATATACCAGTATATCATCCAGATAGACTACGACGAACTTGTCGAGGTAATCCATGAATATATAGTTCATCAGACGAGAGAATGTAGCTGGAGCATTGGTTAAACCGAATGACATGACGGTGTACTCGTAAGAACCATAACGAGTCACAAATGCGGTCTTTGGAATATCCTCTTCACGAACACGGATCTGGTGGTAACCCAACCTCAAGTCGAGTTTAGAGAATATCGATGAACCAGCCAGTTGATCATACAGATCATTGATCCGAGGAAGGGGATATTTGTTTTGAATTGTAGCTTGGTTGATAGGACGATAGTCTTGGACCAAACGGTTCGTACCGTCCTTCTTCTTGACGAAGAGAGAAGGTGCTCCCCAAGCAGAG
>NW_021278785.1:0-1533 GCF_002162155.2 Triticum dicoccoides
GAAACCCCCCGGGAGCTATATGGGCCTTAGTGGGCTTTAGTGAAAAGGAGAAAGGGGCAGCCCAAGTTGGCTGTGTGCCTCCCCCCTTCCCCTAGTCCTATTAGGCCTAGGAGAGGTGGCCGGCCCCCTCTCTCTCTTTCCCCCCTCAAGGAATCCTATTTCAACTAGGATTGGGGTGGAATCCTACTCCCAGAGGGAGTAGGACTCTCCTGGCGCGCCTCCTATGGCCGGCCAGCCCTCCCCCTCTAGTCCTTTATATACTGAGGTAGAGGCACCCTAGAACACACAAGTTGATCCACGTGATCTATTCCTTAGCCGTGTGCGGTGCCCCAACTACCATATTCCTCGATAATACTGTAGCGGAGTTTAGGCGAAGCCCTGCTGCTGTAGTGCATCAAGATCGTCACCACGCCTTCGTGCTGACGGAACTCTTCCCCGACACTTTGCTGGATCGGAGTCCGGGGATCGTCATCGAGCTAAACGTGTGCTCGAACTCAGAGGTGCCGTAGTTTCGGTGCTTGATCGGTTGGATCGTGAAGACGTACCACTACTTCCTCTACGTTGCGTCAACGCTTCCACAGTCGGTCTACGTGGGTATGTAGACAACACTCTCCCCTCTCGTTGCTATGCATCACATGATCTTGCATGTGCGTAGGAATTTTTTTGAAATTACTACGAAACCCAACAGTGGCATCCGAGCCTAGGTTATTTATGTTGATGTTATATGCACGAGTAGAACACAAGTGAGTTGTGGGCGATATAAGTCATACTGCCTACCAGCATGTCATACTTTGGTTCGGCGGCATTGTTGGACGAGACGACCCGGACCAACATTACGCGTACGCTTACGCGAGACCGGTTCCCCCGATGTGCTTTGCACACATGTGGCTTGCAGGCGACTGTCTCTCCAACTTTAGTTGAACCAAGTGTGGCTACGCCCGGTCCTTGCGAAGGTTAAAACGGAGTCTATTTGACAAACTATCGTTGTGGTTTTGATGCGTAGGTGAGATTGGTTCTTGCTTAAGCCCGTAGCAGCCACGTAAAACTTGCAACAACAAAGTAGAGGACATCTAACTTGTTTTTGCAGGGCATGTTGTGATGTGATATGGTCAAGGAATGATGCTGAATTTTATTGTATGAGATGATCATGTTTTGTAACCGAGTTATCGGCCACTGGCAGGAGCCATATGGTTGTCGCTTTATTGTATGCAATGCAATCACGATGTAATGCTTTACTTTATTACTAAGCGGTAGTGATAGTCATGGAAGCATAAGATTGGAGAGACGACAATGATGCTACGATGGAGATCAAGGTGTTGCGCCGGTGATGATGGTGATCATAACGGTGCTTCGGAGATGGAGATCACAAGCACAAGATGATGATGGCCATATCATATCACTTACATTGATTGCATGTGATGTTTATCTTTTTATGCATCTTATCTTGCTTTGATTGACGGTAGCATTATAAGATGATCTCCCACTAAATTATCAAGAAGTGTTCTCCCTGAGTATGCACCGTTGCCAAAGTTC
>NW_021278786.1:0-1820 GCF_002162155.2 Triticum dicoccoides
CTTCTCTTGGGCCAAAAGTGACGTGAGAGAACTTTTTGGACAGCAAATAAACATCTCTTTCTTCCTTATCTTCATATGTGGATTGTACAAATGTCCCATACACCTGCAATTAGACAAAACACAAAAGTGTGTGAAGTATTTTTGTTCTGGATAACATAAATAGATTATTGAATAGTTTGCACTAGAAATCACCTGACAAATATGCATATATGCAATATTTTTGGTCATATCCAAGGTAGTCATGTCCTCATCAGTCGTTAACGATGGATTTGTGTTTCGTGCTAACAAGCTATGCATTCCAGCTAGCTCCGTTCGTCTTTTGTTGTTGCAGGAGGCGCATGGAGGAGGATTAATGGGACACTTTGGCGTGAAGAAGACGGAGGACGTACTTGCTACACATTTATTTTGGCCAAAGATGAGACGGGATGTTGAGCGTTTTATTGCTCGCTGCACTACATGTCAAAAAGCTAAGTCACGACTCAATCCTCATTGTTTATATATGCCTTTGCCTGTACCTAGTGTTCCTTGGGAGGATATATCTATGGACTTTGTTTTAGGTTTACCTCGAACAAAGAAGGGGAGGGATATCATATTTGTTGTCGTGGATAAATTCTCGAAAATGGCACACTTTATACCATGTCATAAAAGCGATGATGCTGTTAATGTTGCTGATTTGTTCTTTAGTGAAATTATTCGCTTGCATGGTGTGCCAAATACTATTGTTTCAGATCGTGATACTAAATTTCTTAGCCACTTTTGAAGATGTTTATGGGCTAAGTTGGGGACTAAACTGCTTTTTAGTACTACTTGTCACCCCCAAACTGATGGCCAAACTGAAGTAGTCAATAGAACATTGTCTACTATGCTAAGGGCTGTTTTGAAGAGTAATAAGAAAATGTGGGAGGAATGCTTGCCTCGTATTGAATTTGCTTATAATCGTTCATTGCATTCTACTACTAAGATGTACCCTTTTGAAGTTGTGTATGGTTTCCTACCTCGTGCACCTATTGATTTGTTGCCTCTTCCATCTTTGGAGAAGGTTAATTTTGATGCTAAACAACGTGCTGAATTGATTTTAAAAATGCATGAGTTAACTAAGGAAAACATTGAGCGTATGAATGTCAAATATAAACTTGCTGGAGATAAGGGTAGAAAACATGTTCTGTTTGCACCTGGAGATCTTGTTTGGTTACATTTGCGTAAGGATATATTTCCTGATTTGCGCAAATCAAAGCTCATGCCACGGGCTGATGGTCCCTTTAAGGTGTTGATAGAGGCAAAGGGGTGTCCCGATCTTTCGATGAGATGATAACTATCGATTTGGTGGAGACGACTTTGACAATCCGACTACGAACGTGCACAACGTTGCGCCTTAGCAATCGCTAAACCAATCTCCTGAGGTTACTGACGATGCTGGAAGCACGGTCAGCCTGACCACGAAGGTCTATTCCTGCAAGCAATCGAAGAACGAGCAAGAATATGATAAAGCAATCTGAATATTGCAAATATATATGAGGTATTGATAATGGTGGGGATCCGTAAGCGGTCTTGGTCTGGTCGTTGGACACAAACGAAGTACACGAAGTTGCAATGGCTAACTTTTAACTAAACAAATCCCAAGGAAAAGCTACTAGATGGATCTACTTATATAGGAGCAAGGGGTGGCGGCCAAGGAGGTGGGAGGATGTCCCAAGGCAGCCTAAAACTAAATCTAGGTCGTACAAGGCCAATGGGCCCAAGTGGAGGTGATGTAACACCTTTGGACTTGTAGTTTGACTCGGATTCTGCTGCAGCATCAGATTGTTTCGTCCACAACTCAA
>NW_021278787.1:0-1593 GCF_002162155.2 Triticum dicoccoides
CCATGTAATACATAAAGGAAAAAGATACATAGTTGGCTTACAATCGCCACTTCACACAATTACATGAATAAAGCATTACATCATCCAGATACAATCAAGGTCCGACTACGGAACCAAAATAAAAGAAGAACCCCAAATGCGACAAAGGTCCCCGATCGACCCCAACTGGGCTCCACTACTGATCAACTAGAACGGAAACAATACAAAGGACAAGATCTTCATCGAGCTCCTCCTGAGCTTGGTTGCGTCATCTGCACGGACTCAGCGGCACCTGCAAGCTGGTTTTGGAAGTATCTGTGAGCCACAGGGACTCAGCAATCTCGCACCCGCGAGATCAAGACTATTTAAGCTTATAGGAAGGATGGAGTAATGAGGTGGAGCTGCAGCAAGCGACTAGCATATATGGTGGCTAACATACGCAAATGAGAGCGAGAAGAGAAGGCAAAGCACGGTCGATAAAGGTATGATCAAGAAGTGATCCTGGACTACCTACGTCAAGCATAACTCCAACACCGTATTCACTTCCCGGACTCCGCCGGAAAGAGACCATCACGGTTACACACACGGTTGATGTATTTTAATTAAGGTCAACTTCGGGTTTTCTACAACCGGACGTTAACAAATTCCCATCTGCCCATAACCGCGGGCACGGCTTTCGAAAGTTCAAATCCCTGCAGGGGTGTCCCAACTTAGCCCATCACAAGCTCTCACGGTCAACGAAGGAATAGACCTCCACCCGAGACATTCCGATCAGACTCGGTATCCCGGTACAACAAGACATTTCGACAGGGTAAAACTAAACCAGCAACACCGCCCGAATGTGCTGACAAATCCCGATAGGAGCTGCACATATCTCTTTCTCAGGGCACACTCAGATAGGTCAAGCTACGAGTAGAACCAACCCTCAAGTTTCCCCGAGGTGGCCCCGCAGGCTGCCCAGTTCGGACCAACACTCAGAGGAGCACTGGCCCGGGGGGGGGGGGTAAAATAATGATGACCCTTGAGTCCGTGAAACCCAAGGGAAAAAGAGGCTAGGTGGCGAATGGTAAAACCAATGTTGGGCATTGCTGGAAGAGCTTTACTTAAGGCGAACTGTCAAGGGGTTCCCATTATAGCCCAACCGCGTAAGGGACGCAAAATCCGGGAACATAACACCCATATGACGGAAACTAGGGCGGCAAGAGTGGAACAAAACACCAGGCATAAGGCCGAGCCTTCCACCCTTTACCAAGTATATAGATGCATTAATTAAATAAGATATATTGTGATATCCCAAACAAGTAAACAAATGTTCCAACAAGGAACAACATCTCCATGTTCCAACAAGGAACAAACTTCGATCTTCACCTGCAACTAACAACGCTATAAGAGGGGCTGAGCAAAGCGGTAACATAGCCAATCAACGGTTTGCTAGGACATTGGTGGGTTAGAGGCTGAACATGGCAATTTGGGTGGCTGACAAGCAAGTGGTAGGCATCGTAGCATTGGCATGGCAAAAGAGCGAGCAAACTAGCATAGCAAAGATAGTAGTGATTTCGAGGGTATGATCATCTTGCCTGCACAGTTGTCAGAGTTGACTGGATCCTCACAAGC
>NW_021278788.1:0-1061 GCF_002162155.2 Triticum dicoccoides
TGAGTGTTGGTCCAAACTAGAGTCCTGTGCAGCGCCCCCTCGGGGAAACTCGAGGTTTGGTTTTAGTTGTATGGAGCGCTCATCTGAGTGTGCCCTGAGAAAGAGATATGTGCAGCTCCTATCGGGATTTGTCGGCACATTCGGGCGGTGTTGCTGGTTTAGTTTTACCCTGTCGAAATGTCTTGTTGTACCGGGATACCGAGTCTGATCGGAATGTCTCGGGTGGAGGTCTATTCCTTCGTTGACCGTGAGAGCTTGTGATGGGCTAAGTTGGGACACCCCTGCAGGGATTTGAACTTTCGAAAGCCGTGCCCGCGGTTATGGGTAGATGGGAATTTGTTAACGTCCGGTTGTAGAAAACCCGAAGTTGACCTTAATTAAAATACATCAACCGTGTGTGTAACCGTGATGGTCTCTTTCCGGCGGAGTCCGGGAAGTGAACACGGTGTTGGAGTTATGCTTGACGTAGGTTGCTATAGGATCACTTCTTGATCATACCTTTATCGACCGTGCTTTGCCTTCTCTTCTCGCTCTCTTTTGCGATTGTAGCCACCATATATGCTAGTCGCTTGCTGCAGCTCCACCTCATTACTCCATCCTTCCTATAAGCTTAAATAGTCTTGATCTCGCGGGTGCGAGATTGCTGAGTCCCCGTGGCTCACAGATACTTCCAAAACCAGTTTGCAGGTGCCGATGAGTTTGTGCAGTTGACGCAACCAAGCTCAGGAGGAGCTCGATGAAGATCTTGTCCTTTGTGTTGTTTCCGTTCTAGTTGATCAGTAGTGGAGCCCAGTTGGGGTCGATCAGGGACCTTTGTCGCATTTGGGGTTCTTCTTTTATTTTGGTTCCGTAGTCGGACCTTGATTGTATCTGTATGATGTAATGCTTTATTCATGTAATTGTGTGAAGTGGCGATTGTAAGCCAACTATGTATCTCTTTCCCTTATGTATTACATGGGTTGTGTGAAGATTACCTCACTTGCGACATTGCTTTCAATGCGGTTATGCCTCTAAGTCGTGCTTCGACACGTGGGAGATATAGCCGCATCGAGGGCGTTACA
>NW_021278789.1:0-3707 GCF_002162155.2 Triticum dicoccoides
CCACTATATCAAGCCTATATCGAGGTACAGTACGTAGAACAAATTTCCTGCAGTCTGTGCTCAGCACTCCTCTATCTCTCTTCTCAGCCAGCCAGTGGACGCGCGGAGCCCATCGTATGTTTGCTCACATGCGGTCCCACATGTCAGTGAAAACGCAAGCGGACCCACTGAACCTGCACATCTTTCACCTCGACGTGCTGGTGATGAAAAACAAATCCAAGAAAGATCTTCGGTGGCCGCTTTTGGAGTTACTCAAGAGTAGTAAGATTCTATTTACAGTTTAACCCAAGATGCACATCTTGTGGCTTCAACTTATCAACTACCACTCTATTTTATTTCATGACACGACCTGGATGCTGGATGTCCCACGTGTCGGCAAAAGGAGGAAGAACCCGACCAAATATTCGTTGTGCTCTCGGATTAGACTAGTTGTGCTAACTTAAAAATTTTATTGTGTACTCCCTCCGTTCCAAAATACTTGACTTCCATTTGTCCAAAAATGGATGTACCTATATACTAAAACATGTCTAGATACATATATATTTTGACAAATACTCCCTCCGTCCAGAAATACTTGTCATCAAAATGGATAAAAAGAGGTGTATCTAGAACTAAAATACATCTAGATACATCCCCTTTTATTCATATTGATGACAAGTATTTCCGGACGGAGGGAGTAGAAGGCATGTATTGTGCAACGGAGGGAGTAGAATGGATGAAAGTTTTTGTATTGGGAAGAAGAGTACATCCATATATTGACAGAGCGCAATTTAGTAGATGTTCTATCACTTTTAGCTAGCATAGAGGCTATAGATGAGATTAGTGCACTTGTTGATACTCCTACTTGGTATGCGTGTTGCTGCTTAGACGCAGAGAAAAACGGACCGGAGGGAGTACTAGAATAGAGGCTAGACATGGGACTAGATGCGAGGAAGCAACGTCTACTTCTTTACACTCAAAGAAGAAAGAAGCACGCAAGATCGAGCCTCCGCAGATCAACAATGAATGCATCAAGAAGGCACTAATCCAACTTACAGGAGTAGTAAAATGTATTCTTGTGGTTCTTGTTTTCTTTGGTCTTGCTTTTCTAGTCAAAATTATCGTTGGAGTTCGTGCAAAACGGAGGTCCGTTTGGGGTCGTGCGTTGCAGTTTGTGACACTCCAAAAATTTTGTGGTTTTGTTTTCAGAAAGAGCCTTGCTTGGTTTGAAGAAGGTCATTTAAACCCTTCTTAAAAACCCTCTTCGCAGTTTGCCCCCTCAAAAATCTTTTCTTGGATTTAGTTTCTTTTAAAAAGAAAACCTTTTGCTTTTGGGTTTTCATTTGATTTTTAGTCCATTCTTGTTTACCATGCCTCTTATGGTAAAACTCCCCCAAAAACCTCTCTTCCCACTTGGGTACAACCCAAACATTCTGTCCAAACTAATAAAATCCATTTTTGGATTTTTATTCCAATTATTTCTTATCCCAAAACAATTCTGTCCTTTCTTGTGAACCTAGGAGATTTGCAAAGCAAGTACCCTAGTGCCTTTGATCCTTGATCCAAAACCAACTCCCCTGGATAGTCCTTAGTACCCACAACCTAGAACCATCTTGATCCACTCTTCTTCTTTTCAAATATTTCAAATTTCACTCTCTGCAAGTTTGGACCAGATTTGCCAAATTTGGTGAAATTCATATCTCCATTCCTCCAAAAATTCCACCAAAATTCACGCAACATCTAGTTGCAATGATAGACCTCTCCACCAAAAATCAGCTCAAGGAAAAATCCCTACATGCCATAATCATTCTGTCGAACACTTAGCGTGCACTGTTTTGTTCATATTCAGTAAAATTCAGAGTTTCAGTGTCGTTTCCCCGACAGAACTTCAGTCACATGCCCACTGTGCATTTGGCTCGATGCTTGCAGCCCCTCCCTCTTTTCCGGAGCTTCACACGCGCGCTTGGCGCCTTCCTAGCATCGGTGGCACCCTGGCCCGCCTGCGTCGGCGTGCTTTGCGGCGGCGGAACCACCGTAACAGCCGACAGGGGGCAACACCGCGGCAGAACGCCGTTCAGCGCCGCCCAACCCTCCTGGTAGCTCCACGTGGCCATCTCCTTGCCAGCACACGCACGCAGCACCGTCGCCATGGCCTGGCACGCGCAGAGCACGTTCTCTCCCGCCAACGGGCCATGTTGCCGTTCCGTCGAAGGTAGGCCGTAACCCTCCCTCCCGTGCTGAGTTGGACCCTGGAATGGCACCCCTGCTCCACCTAGGCGATGCTCAAGCTCCTAAGCCGACCGTCCCGCCACAGCGCCGCCGCAATCACCCGCCGGACTTATCCGTTCACGGCAACCGCCTCGGGCCGGCTATAAATAGCACCCCCCGAGCTTGCTATCGCCCCCGCACAACTCCACCACCTCACTAGACCCCGCCTAGCCACTGGTAGAGCCTCGAGGGGCCTTTCTTCTTCGACTCCGGCCATCTCCGTCCGTCTCGGGCTCCGGCAACATTCTCTTTGGTGAGAACCCCTCCGCCGCCCTACTCTTGCCCGTAGCGCCGTACCACCTCCAGTAGGCTAACCCCCACTTCAATTTGAACACCGCAGCTCCCTCCGGCAAGATCCACGACTACCCAAACCGCCGTCCGTCGGAGCAAGGGCCGCCATCGACACAGTGCTCGCCGGCGACCACCACCACCACCCACAGACGCGGAAAGGTGCACTGATCATGAAGGTAACCCCCGATCACCCAGCCTCGCTGTGGATCACCGCCGGCGACCACCGCACCTCTCGGGCACCGTCGCGCTCTGTTTTCCTCGTTTGAAATTTCAAACCTGACAGGTGGAGCCCGCCTGTCAGCCTCTCAGCCGTTTCTTTTAAACGAACCATTTTCTGGACTTTTCTGCAGAGCCCCCTGGAAACTTTTTGTTTCATTACAGATGGGTCCTTGGACCAAAACTCTTATAACTTTTAAACAGAAAATGATTTTTGAACTCTTGATATGATGAGTGGTTGTTGCATGTTTGCATTTTAGTATAGTCATAGCATGTTTATGAACATTTCCTTGAATGTTATATTACATGCACATAAGTGGAAAGTAAGTTTCGGAAAGCATTATGTTGTTGGATACATATTTGCATGGCCATGTGATGGCATGAGGATGGGGTAAGATGGCAGTGTTGTGACATGCCAGTCTTATGCCAGATTATTTGACTTCCGTGTCATCATGAAACAAATCACATTCCCATTCATTCCTTCCGGTACTATCACATGTTTTCCGAAAGGAATGTGGCTTAGAAAGTTGCAAATCGTTTTCCTGGTACACACCAAATAGAGAGGCCGGGATGAGGGTCCCATGGCCCTGGATTAAAGCCCATCATCCGGTCAGCGGGCATGGGTGTTTCCGGTTGCGACCGAGAGGGGGGCACCCCTTAGAGCGCGCGTATAGAAATTTGATCCAATGCTATTCAAGGTTGTGACCTCCCCGTCTCAAAGTTTTTCTTGGACGTTGTCCAGGGTGATTCCTGGCATCGTGAGGTGAAATGGGTGTGTACTAGTTAAATGTGTTTCTACTGAAATACCATAAACGGAACTAGTCCATTTGGGACTATGGAAATCCGTTAGCTGTTGTCAGTCAATACCAACTCTGCAGAGTTACCAATCTTTCAATTATCTTGTACTTTGTTCAAGTACTATATTCATCTTATCTTGTCAGGTATCAGCCTCA
>NW_021278790.1:0-1581 GCF_002162155.2 Triticum dicoccoides
AAATCTGAGAGATGGCAAGTCGTCGGCTTCAGCCCCCATGCCACGAGTGCTGGGGTGTTCGGGATAAACTCGAGCGCTCTTGTTCCCATTTTTGGGTCCATCTAGGGAGGCGCTCAACACAACGAACAAGGCAACCGGACTTATAATGCTTGAACACTCTCACTTAGCCATAGAATTCTATAATTTTAAATTTCGGCGAAGCCCCTAGTTTTCGGAAGGCCGAATTTGGGGCGCTATCCACGCCTTGGCCGGACAGAATCCGGCTCCTCGCTCGAAGCGGCATAAGTATTTAGGGACTCGCAAAGAACCTCTCGAACAGCGACCAGCTCTTGCCTCATCATGACGGTCAGTTTTAGCTTTCTCCACTGAGGCGTTAACCCAGCTCAACTGGGGCGCAATCGCAGTGGTTCTCCCAGTGCTACCTTAGCCGATAAAACGGAACGTAAGGTACCAAAACATGGGAGCCGGGAAAACCCAACTATTGACCCAAGAACATGATTCGGAGCCGATGCATATAATGTTATAAGTTCGGGGTGCCGCACTTGTGGAAGTGTTCGGACTTATCACACCATAACGCGGGAAACATAAGCCCCTGGTGTATTTAGCCATACCAAAACGTACGGATGCAACATGTCATAGATGAACATATGTGTAAGAAAGAAATGCAATTGGAAGCAAAAATGTGCTGCATTGCTTTATTCAAATAAAAACTGCTGTAAGTGCAGGACGATACAAGTGGTGCGGTAAGCAAGGGATGGGACTGTTTAACATGTCCCCCTCCAGGGGTAGGCTACGGAATAATGCATAAAACAGATTTAATGCTCATAATGGAGACCACCTGGATTTTCGTTGTAGCCTTTCTCCTTCCCTGGCTGTTGTATCGTGGGTTCGGCATGTCTGCTGCCAGACAGGGCCTCTGACGAACGGAGTCCTATAGGTAAAAAATAAAAGGAAAAGAAAAAGAAACGACACACTTAAGAGCCCCTGGTGTGGTTGAGCCGCAGTTTGGGCTTATCGTGGTCGAGCCCCTTGCCCCATGCCCATGGTATCTTCAGAGCGTAATGGAGTACGCGAAGGGTCTGTCTTAATGTTTTACAGGGGCTGGGGTTAGGGCCGCACTGCTACGCGTGCCCGGAACATGCCAGGTGGTCGTGTTGTAGGTTACTCCGGGCACGCTTAGCTATGTCCGGCCGCTTGGCAGCCGGACTCGAGAATTGCCTTAAAAGGCTGCTTTGTACTTCTGCCGCGAGAGCCGCTGTATGTTCCTCCGTTCGGAGGGAGCGTTCAGTGTTTCCGTTGACCGTGATGACTCCTCTAGGGCCTGGCATCTTGAGCTTGAGGTATGCATAGTGCGGCACCGCGTTGAACTTTGCGAACGCGGTACGTCCGAGCAAGGCATGATAGCCGCTGCAGAACGGGACTATGTCGAAGATTAACTCCTCGCTTCGGAAGTTATCCGGGGATCCGAAGACCACTTCCAATGTAACTGAGCCTGTACAATTGGCTTCTACACCTGGTATGACGCCTTTAAAGGTCGTCTTGGTAGGTTTAATCCTTGAGGGGTCTATGCCCATTTTGCGC
>NW_021278791.1:0-1936 GCF_002162155.2 Triticum dicoccoides
GAAAAGTATGGCCTTATTTCTTGAAGCATAAATATGAAGCATTCTCGGCATTTTAGGAGTGGAAGATTATGATTGAAAGACAAACTGAAAAGAAGGTAAAGATACTTCACACTGATAATGGTATGGAATTCTGTTCTAAGCAATTTAAGAATTATTGCAAGTCTGAAGGCATTGTCAGACATTACACCATTCCTTATACTCCTCAACAAAACGGTGTTGCTGAGCGTATGAACAGGACCATTATTTCCAGAGCCTGTTACATGTTGTCCAATGTAGGTTTGCACAGGCGTTTTTGGGCTGAGGCCGCTTCCACTGCTTGTTATCTCATTAACCGTTCACCATCTATTGCTCTTAATAAGAAAACTCCAATTGAGGTATGGTCTGGTTCACCTGCTGATATTCACAGTTGAGAGTTTTTGGTTGCACTGCTTATGCTCATGTTGATAATGGAAAATTGGAGCCTAGGGCTGTTAAGTGCATCTTTCTTGGTTATAAGTCTGGTGTTAAAGATTTTAAATTATGGAATCCTAAAACCCAGAAGGTTGTTATTAGCAGAAATGTTATCTTTAATGAATCTGCTATGTTAAATGATGTTTCATCTACTAACGTTCTTGTTGAGAGTGAACAGCAACCTACTATTCAGCAGCCTACTGTTCAGGTGGAGCATGTTATTGACTCAGGTGATACATCTAGTAATGAAATTGTTGATGCACATGATGAACCCGTCGTTAACGATGATCATGTCACTCCCACTCCAAATCAGCCTATTGTTCCACCCAGTTGGAATCTCGCACGTGACAGAGTCAGGCGGGGTATTAATAAACCTGACAGGTTAACTGAAGAGTGCAATATTGTTTCTTTTGCTTTATCTATTGCAGAAGAAATTGAAGGTAATAAGTGGATGACTGCTATGCATGATGAGATGGAATCACTTGAAAATAATGGCACTTGGGATTTAGTAAGATTACCTAGAGAGAAGAAACCTATTTGTTGCAAGTGGGTTTTCAAGAGGAAAGAAGGTGGTTCTCCTAATGATGAGACAAGATATAAAGCAAGGTTAGTTGCTAAAGGTTATAGTCAGATTCCAGGTATTGACTATAACGAAGTCTTTTCTCCTGTTGTGAATCATAGCTCTATTCGCACTTTACTCAGTATTGTTGTCATGCATGATCTTGAGCTTGAACAATTGGATGTTAAAACTGCATTCTTACATGGAGAATTAGAAGAGGATATTTATATGGAACAACCTGAAGGTTTTGTTATTCCTGGAAAAGAAAAACTTGTTCGTAAGTTAAAAAAATCTCTTTATGGATTGAAGCAATCCCCAAGACAGTGGTACAAGAGATTTGACACCTTTATGCTCTCTCAAGGTTTCAAAAGGTCTAATTATGATAGTTGTGTTTATTTGAAAACTGTCAAAGGTTCAACTATTTATTTGCTCCTTTATGTTGATGATATGCTTATTGCTGCAAAGAGTATGTCAGATATTAATGAACTAAAGAAGCAATTGAGTAATGAATTTGAGATGAAGGATTTGGGTGCAGCAAAGAAAATATTTGGCATGGAAATATCCAGAGATAGACCATCTGGAAAAGTATATCTAAGTTAGAAGGGATATATTGATAAAGTTCTTCGTCGTTTTAATATGCATAATGCCAAGCCAGTAAGTACTCCGTTAGCTGCACACTTCAAATTATCATCAGCTTTATGTCCTAAGTCAGATGCAGATATTGAGTACATGTCTAGAGTTCCCTATTCGAGTGCAGTTGGTTCACTTATGTATGCCATGGTTTGTTCTCGTCCGGATTTATCTTATGTATTGAGTGTTGTCAGTAGATACATGGCTAATCCTGGAAAAGAGCATTGGAAAGCAGTTCAGTGGATTTTCATATACCTACGAGGTACTTCTAATGCTTATTTACAGTTTGGAAAAACT
>NW_021278792.1:0-5010 GCF_002162155.2 Triticum dicoccoides
AGTTTTTCCAAACTGTAAATAAGCATTAGAAGTACCTCGTAGGTATATGAAAATCCACTGAACTGCTTTCCAATGCTCTTTTCCAGGATTAGCCATGTATCTACTGACAACACTCAATACATAAGATAAATCCGGACGAGAACAAACCATGGCATACATAAGTGAACCAACTGCACTCGAATAGGGAACTCTAGACATGTACTCAATATCTGCATCTGACTTAGGACATAAAGCTGATGATAATTTGAAGTGTGCAGCTAACGGAGTACTTACTGGCTTGGCATTATGCATATTAAAACGACGAAGAACTTTATCAATATATCCCTTCTAACTTAGATATACTTTTCCAGATGGTCTATCTCTGGATATTTCCATGCCAAATATTTTCTTTGCTGCACCCAAATCCTTCATCTCAAATTCATTACTCAATTGCTTCTTTAGTTCATTAATATCTGACATACTCTTTGCAGCAATAAGCATATCATCAACATAAAGGAGCAAATAAATAGTTGAACCTTTGACAGTTTTCAAATAAACACAACTATCATAATTAGACCTTTTGAAACCTTGAGAGAGCATAAAGGTGTCAAATCTCTTGTACCACTGTCTTGGGGATTGCTTCAATCCATAAAGAGATTTTTTTAACTTACGAACAAGTTTTTCTTTTCCAGGAATAACAAAACCTTCAGGTTGTTCCATATAAATATCCTCTTCTAATTCTCCATGTAAGAATGCAGTTTTAACATCCAATTGTTCAAGCTCAAGATCATGCATGACAACAATACTGAGTAAAGTGCGAATAGAGCTATGATTCACAACAGGAGAAAAGACTTCGTTATAGTCAATACCTAGAATCTGACTATAACCTTTAGCAACTAACCTTGCTTTATATCTTGTCTCATCATTAGGAGAACCACCTTCTTTCCTCTTGAAAACCCACTTGCAACAAATAGGTTTCTTCTCTCTAGGTAATCTTACTAAATCCCAAGTGCCATTATTTTCAAGTGATTCCATCTCATCATGCATAGCAGTCATCCACTTATTACCTTCAATTTCTTCTGCAATAGATAAAGCAAAAGAAACAATATTGCACTCTTCAGTTAACCTGTCAGGTTTATTAATACCCCGCCTGACTCTGTCACGTGCGAGATTCCAACTGGGTGGAACAATAGGCTGATTTGGAGTGGGAGTGACATGATCATCGTTAACGACGGGTTCATCATGTACATCAACAATTTCATTACTAGATGTATCACCTGAGTCAATAACATGCTCCACCTGAACAGTAGGCTGTTGAATAGTAGGTTGCTGTTCACTCTCAACAAGAACGTTAGTAGATGAAACATCATTTAACATAGCAGATTCATTAAAGATAACATTTCTGCTAATAACAACCTTCTGGGTTTTAGGATTCCATAATTTAAAATCTTTAACACCAGACTTATAACCAAGAAAGATGCACTTAACAGCCCTAGGCTCCAATTTTCCATTATCAACATGAGCATAAGCAGTGCAACCAAAAACTCTCAACTGTGAATATCAGCAGGTGAACCAGACCATACCTCAATTGGAGTTTTCTTATTAAGAGCAATAGATGGTGAACGGTTAATGAGATAACAAGCAGTGGAAGCGGCCTCAGCCCAAAAACGCCTGTGCAAACCTACATTGGACAACATGTAACAGGCTCTGGAAATAATGGTCCTGTTCATACGCTCAGCAACACCGTTTTGTTGAGGAGTATAAGGAATGGTGTAATGTCTGACAATGCCTTCAGACTTGCAATAATTCTTAAATTGCTTAGAACAGAATTCCATACCATTATCAGTGTGAAGTATCTTTACCTTCTTTTCAGTTTGTCTTTCAATCATAATCTTCCACTCCTAAAATGCCGAGAATGCTTCATATTTATGCTTCAAGAAATAAGGCCATACTTTTCTCGAATAATCATCAATAATAGTCAGCATGTAACTAGCACCACCTAGTGACTTCTTGCGAGATGGTCCCCATAAATCAGAATACACATAATCAAGAATACCTTCAGTTGTATGAACCGAAGTATTGAACTTCACCCTCTTGTGTTTGCCGAAGATAAAATGCTCACAAAATTTCAATTTAACAGGTTCATATCCATCAAGAAGACCTCTCTTATTTAACTCTGCTAAACCAAGTTCACTCATATGTCCAAGACGCATATGCCAAAGGTTGGCAGCATCACAATCAGAATTCTTTGAAACAACCGGAGTAGCGTTACCTGAAACGGTAGAACCTTGAAGGTAATAAAGACCATTGGCCGAACTTAAGTCACCTTTCATCACAACAAGGGAGCCCCTGGTGACCTTCAAAACACTATCTCCACCTGAATACTTGTACCCCTTTGCATCAAGGGCACTAACAGAGATAAGATTTCTCTTCATCTTCGGAATATACCAAACATCTGTCAAAGTTCTGATTATGCCATCAAACATCTTGATTCGAATAGAACCTATCCCTTCAATCTTGCATGGTGAATTATAAAACCCAAAGCGGAACCAGCAGAAGTAGTGGAATCAAAAGTATTAAACCAATCTCTATGCGGGCACATATGAAAAGTACATGCAGTATCAAGTACCCACTCATCATTGGTCTCAGCACATCCAGCAATAACGACAAGAGCATCATCGGAACTATCATCACGAGCAACGTTAGCAGAATTTTCACCTTGTTTGTTACCTTTCCTCTTTTCTTTATTCTGCAGCTTGAAACACTCTGAGATGTCATGCCCGTCTTTCTTGCAATATCTGCAATATTTCCTGTCTCTGGATTGTGACCGGCCCCTGTAACCGTTTTTACTTTTGCCTCTGTTTTCATTATTGGAGTTCTTCTCCTTTGTCCTGCCACGAACAGATAATCCCTCGGCTTGGGATGAACTCGAACCATCATGAGGCACCTTTAGTTTCATCTTCTCCTTAGAGTTCAAAGCTTCATAAACTTCGTTAAGTGTGAGAGTATCACGATTGTATAATATGGTGTCTCTAAAATTGGTATAAGAACTTGGCAGTGAACAAAGTAACATTCAAGTAGTATCTTCCTCTTCATACTTAACCTCCACTGCAGCTAGATCGGATATAATCTCCTTAAATTCTGAAATATGATTCAAAACATTACCTCCCTCGGGTAACCTGTGCAGCAATAATTTTTGCTTCAGATGCATCTTGCTGGTGAGATCTTTAGTCATGCAAATCCCTTCCAGTTTTAATCATAGAGCGGCGGCAGTTTTTTCACTCAAAACTTCCTGCAAAATATTATTATGCAAATGGAGTTGAATTTGTGACAAAGCCTTACAATCAATTCTTTTCTCCTCAACAGTCCAGTCCTCAATTCGGTTCTTCCCAAAACTATCCAGTGCTACATCATAGTCGGCCTGTGCCAACAACGCCCGCATCTTGACTTGCCATAGAGTAAACCTTGTGTCACGATCCAGCAGCGGAAAATCGTACTTCATGGAAGCCACGAGCAGATAAATCTGTGTACACAAAGTAATACAAGCCGAAAGAAAATTCTTAACAGAATTTAATATGCAGATCAAACAGATAGTAGGATAAATAGGACCTGGTAGCTTCGGGTGGATGTAGCAACCGAAGAGCAAAAGGAGTTGACGTGATGGCTTCACGTGAAAAGTAGCTAGGCTACTAGCAGATCAACCAGGCCTTGATTCTCGCGCGTGTGTACTAGTACTGGAAGTAGTACTACTGATGGACGGCGACACAACAGATTAATGCGTGGGCTCGCAGCAACGCGTGGCTCGGCGGATCGATAGAGCGGCTCCAACAGCGCACGGCTTTGTAGGCGGGACAGCAGCGCATATCGATTTCCTGTCAGTCTCGGTTTCAAGGGCGGCTGCTGCAGCGATCTGTCTTCTGTTTCGACAGATCGCGGAAAAATGGCTGCGGCGGACAGACCGCAACCCTAACTCTCGTATTAAATCTCGTATCTGAAACTTGGCTCTGTATACCACCTGTTAGATAATAACGAGAAATAAACGAGACAAAGAGACACGGATTTTTACGTGGAAACCTTTGCGGGAGAAAACCACTGACGCACGAAGGCGCAATCACTATGATGGAGGAGTATTACAAGCACGAGACGACAGGCTATCTGAGATGCGACTACATGGGGTATATATGAGGGGCAACACATAGGTGTCCTTGTAGGACAAGTAAACGAGTTGTACTCGTACGCGTCGGTATCAACGCAAAAGGCCCACACCGTATGTACTACGTCTAGTCCAATATGGTACTAGAATTTGGATCACAATTTAACACATGATACTGGGATGATGCATGATATTTAGTTGAGACCTTCCAATTTTGATAATGAATTTTAATAAGATAATGATTTAAGTCCACCTTGGATACTTTTGTTTTGCTTCCTCCTCAGTTACCCTAAATTTTCATGATACATGTTAATATGATGTATTATGAGGAAACGTAATGAAAATATGTAGTGTGTTCGTAATAGTTTGCCATAATCTCAAAGAATTTTACTATTTATATTTTCCCTGACTCACCGAGTTTCCCCAACAATTTAATTCTCTATATATCAAGAGAAAATATAGCAGCACGCTCGCATTTGAAAATGGTCAATGTCCCCGCCTACCCATTGGTGCATGCCTTTTTTTGCACAAGCTCACGGCTCAATTCCTTCAGCCGTTCCCACCATGTCCACCTCAGCTTGGCAAATATCCTATGTAAGGGCGAAGCCGACCTCATGCCAAGCCTACTATAAGCTCACATCCGTTTGGGCCGGGCCTAGCTTGGCTTGCCACTTGACGAAGAAGATAACAAGGCCCGGGTCGAGCTTGTCCACAACTTGGTCAAACTCGATGCAGCACACGAGCATCGTCCCGGTGTAGACGCGTTGGTTCTTCTTCCCCATCGGCCGCTTCTTGTCAGCGAAGGGAGAGATGGTGGTGGTAAGGGTCGATGAATGATTAGCCGCAGACCAATATGTATGATACAAGGAACATGCATG
>NW_021278793.1:0-1775 GCF_002162155.2 Triticum dicoccoides
TTTTTTGCTATTAGTAATAACGCCAGCAGTCAAGTCAAGCAATGCTACTGCTAAAGTGATGCCACATTTAACTAATGCCGCTCTCAGTCTAATGCCACAGATAAATTTAAGCAGTGCCATTTAATGTCACTGGATCATTTCAGGGTTAGCTTTTGATTGTGGATGTATTAAAGATTTTTCAGCTAAGGCATTCTAATGTTGTTGCACAGCCAGTATACCAACGATGAAACTTGTTACTACCTTCAGATTTTTGCACTGTTAATGCTTACAGATTACATACCTCACTTTCATGAGATAAGTTAATTTTTTTGTATAGTGTCACCAAAATGCCAAGGCGCTGATGTCATTTTATTTTGGTTAAACTGCACAGACAATTATGAAGACAAGAGGAAAGGTCAAGAGTAGGCACCTCCTCCTCCGGCTGTTCTCTTAATTCGTTCGATCAAGTTTTTATGTTTGATCGATTATCAAGATTGGGATAGCAATTTTTAAGGTCCCCCGAGTTCGAAATGATATTTACCTTGGAGGTACATGGTTTGCAAAAAATTTATACTGTCATTAGTTAATAATGCTAGTTACCTTCAGACTTCTGTATTTGGTTTAATGCTCATGCACAGCTAGTATACCAATGCTAAAACTTGTTACCTTTACATTTTGTATTGTCAATTCTTATAGAAACCTTCCAGTGCTAGAGTTTATTGAAATCTGTTCAGTAAAACCATTGTACTGTACCCTGTAATAAACTAACTACTCTACTATTGCACTAGCCACTGGATTAGTGTATATTTGTAGTATTCGAATGGTGTTGCATTAGCGTATGGACATAAATAAAGTGTGGCAAGCTTTCCCAGATATGTGCTCAAGAAAACTACTACCTGTTTTTCTAAATACTAGAGATTTGGGTACTTTAAATTGAACCGCAAAAATGTCTTATATTAAGGAACAGAGGGTGTAGAGTTCACTCAAATTATCCCGGTAAAGCCAGTCACACCTTTGTTAAAATTAATGTTCATTATGTTATCGGAGGAGGTCTGTATGTTTGTCTCTAATGCCTGTCTACTACATACCCGACATCATGATGTAATGTTAAGTCATTTCCTTTTATACAGTGTAACTAAATTGTCAAGGCGGTGATGGCATTTTATTTTAGTAGAACTGCACAAATTTTGCTTAAAAGAAGAGGAAAGGTCAGGAATGGCTCAGTTTTTCAGAAAAAAACTATGTATGCCTTCCTGACATCAGCCGTTGTTGCTTTATTTATTCCTTCAAACAGGTGGTTAGAAACAGTCTTGCTACCTTTTCCCATTAAGAAATTGGAATGCTTATATTTGTGAGTCTATGCTTCAACTAGTGCCACTTTTATAGTAATCACACTTTTAATATCTATGCAAACAGGGATGCTCGATTTTAGTGGAGCTGCACAAATAGTCCAACTGGTTCAACATTAGGAGCATGTTTTTTTCCAAACCTGTATATCCAATTGGTGGCACTATGAGCTGTTCATTACGAAGGTACATGGTTTGCTACTATCTTGCTACTCTTTTTGTACTGTCATTAGATAGTAATACTAGTGGTTTGCATGTGAATTTATTGGCAGGGTGGACCTACATTGGAGGTGCAGGACAGGATTCAATGATTGGATGCTCAATTTCGGTTGTATAGATTTCACCTTTTCCATCACTGCGAACATGGTGTGGTATATGTTTACTAGCTGCTTGATATTTGTGCAGACAGAGATGTCTGCCCGTTGCTATTGGGCAAACAAACAAACTGTC
>NW_021278794.1:0-3459 GCF_002162155.2 Triticum dicoccoides
ACCCCGACACCCCGACCCCGACACGACACCTCGACACCCCAACACGACACCCCGACACCGCGACACCAACACGACAACCCGACCCCCGACACCTCCCGAAAAGGTGCTCTTTGGCCTTCCAGAGGCCGACAGGGTCATATATTTGTGAATTATGAGTTAGGTCATATATTTTTCGATTTTGTTATGAAAAACATCATATATAATTGTGTTAATCGGGTAGATTTAAATGTGCAGTTGTTTCATCACTGCGAGGTTTGGTGTTCGACGACCTCGTCGATCGTTTAGCGAGCTCTACCCTTCGTTCGTGGGTGAGCACAAATGACATGTCCTCCTCCCCCATTAATTATTTGCTCTGTTCCGGTGTTCGTGCCGATTAAACTTGATAGCTAGCTATTTATGTGTCTTAAATCATCAGTATGCATAACCAATATGTGTCTCCCATTCGAAAGTGTTATAGTTATAAATATGCATGCATTTGCATATTTATAACCTTGATTCTTTCGAATTGTCCAATGCTATCCATGGACAGCCCGAGTATGTGTAGATTGGGTTCGTTTTCCCATATGCTTTGCTCAGGATCCGATGCATAAATTTCGTCAGTGCCTCCCCCGTTGTTCTTCGGGTACACATCCTCTATGTTTATTGCAGAGACGTGTATCAGGAGAACAGCGGGGAGGTGCTGCCAAAATTTTGCGTCGGATCCGGAGCATAGCATGGGAAAATGAACCCAATCTACACATACTCGGGTGGGATTAGGACCTATCATTACCTATTAGAGTGTAGGTTGCATGGACGTAATAAAATTGACAAAGTAGATCAACTGATGAATATATACATGGTGAATTATATATATATATATATATATATATATATATATATATATATATATATATATATATTTGTTGTGTGTCCAGTAGCTCTGAAAGTCAAGATGAGTGATCGTGCGTGGATGTACACCGGTCACACTGGTCAGAACAAATGGAGCACTGAATGGTTCACAAAAAACAAGGGGTCTGTGCAAGCCGCATTTGCAAATGGCCATAGGAAAACCTGGTGCCCCTGTTTACGATGCGGCAATTGGGAAAAGAGGACAGAGGCTGAAATGGGAAAACACCTGCAGAAGAGTGGTTTTACGCCCGATTATACGGTGTGGACATATCATAGTGAGTCTGCCCAACGTGACCGAGCTAAGTTGGATCGTCGTCGCACTGATGAGCATGGTACCGGGATGGAAAACATGGTGCAAGACTTTGATGATGCTCGGGATTCAGACGAGGAGATGGAGGAATCTGCGAAGGCCTTCAATGAAATGTTGGAGTCTTCAAAACGTCCGCTCCATGAGCACACTGAGCTTTGTCAGTTGGATGCCATCTCACAAGTAATGGCTCTGAAGGCTTAGTTCAACTTGGGTAGAGAATGCTATGACGCAATGGTGACAGTATTTGGACGCTTTCTACCCAAAGGCCATGTAATGCCTGCAAACCTGTACCTGTCGGACAAAATCCTCCATGCACTGAAGATGCCCTATGAGAAGATACATGCCTTTGAGAAAGGATGTGTCTTGTTTAGGCTTGACTATGCGAACTTGAACTATTGTCCCATTTGCAAGTCTTCCAGGTATGTTGTGCTAGACAACGGTATGGGTGAGAAGACACAAACCAAAATCCCCGTTAGTGTTCTTCGGTATATGCCAATCGTACCAAGACTTCAACGTCTTTTCATGGTCGAAGAGACGGCCAGACAGATGACATGGCACCAAATGGGCAAAAGAAACGAACTAGATGCAGATGGGAATCTGATGATCGTACACACATCGGATGGTGTTGCGTGGAAAAAGTTTGATGAATTACATGCTGACAAAACGGCAGATCCGAGGCATCCTCGAGTCGGCATCAGCACGGATGGGTTTAGTGTGTTTGGTCTGACGGCAGCCCAATACAGTTGTTGTCCTGTGAGGGAGTCCTGGATAAGGGGGTATCCGGATAGCCGGACTGTGTACATCGTCCGGACTATTGAAGCGTGAAGATACAAGACTCAAGACTTCGGCCCGTGTCCGGATGGGACTTTCCTTGGCGTGGAAGGCAAGCTTGGCGATCCGAATATTATATTTCCTTCCTTGTAACTGACTCCATGTAAACCCTAGCCCTCTCCGGTGTCTATATAAACCGGAGGGGTTGGTCCTTAGTAGGCCGATCACAATTACATTCATACCATCATAGGCTAGCTCCTAGGGTTTAGCCTCTACGATCTCGTGGTAGATCTACTCTTGTACCACCCATATCATCAATATCAATCAAGCAGGAAGTAGGGTTTTACCTCCATCGAGAGGGCCCGAACCTGGGTAAACATCTATGTCCCTTACTTCTTGTTACCATCAGCCTTGACGCACAGATCGGGACCCCCCTACCCGAGATCCGCTGGTTTTGACACCGACAGCCTGTATTTGTCTTTCCACTCAATATCCCCCAGACAGATTATGCAAGGAAAGAACATTTTCCTGACGTTGATAATTCCAGGGCCCAACTATCCGGGGGAAAATATGAATGTGTACATGTAGCCTCTTAAGGATGAATTGCAAGAAGCCTGGGATAATGGGTTCAAGACATACGACGCCTATAGAAACGGAACTTCATAATGTGTGTCTGGTACATGTACTCGACACATGACTTGCCGGCGTATGCGCTATTCGTTGGCTTGTGTGTGCATGGAAGGTTCCCGTGCCCCACATGCAAGCGAGCTCTTGAGTTTCGTTGGCTTCAGGCCGGTCGCAAGTTTCCTTGCTTCGACATGCATAGACAGTTCCTGGATCCTCGCCATTAGTTTAGGAAAGACAAGAAGAACTTCATCAGAGGTAGAGTTGTGAAAAACTCCGCACCACCTGCGTTGACAGGCCAACAGACCCTGGATCAGTTAAACGCTAGCGAGCCAGATCCAGAGCATCCATGGTACTTCAAGGGGTATAATTCTAAGCACGCCTGGACTCATAAGACATACTTATGGGATCTGCCTTACTTCAAAGACCTCCTTTGCCCACACAACATCGACGTGATGCACACTGAGAAGAATATCGCCGAGGCACTTTTTGGTACATTGTTCGGCATAGATGGGAAGTCAAAGGATAATAATAAGGCTAGAGTCGATTTGGAGGCGCTATGTGATAGGCCGTTACAAAACATGAAACAGCAGAATTGGACGAAGCCAAAGGCATGGTTCAATCTTGGGAGGCCAGCTATGAGGGAAATTATCTTGTGGGTGAAAATGCAGTTGATGTTCCCCGATGGGTATGCAGCGAATCTAAAGAGGGGAGCGATTCTTGATAAATTGAAGATATTTAGCCTCAGGAGTCATGATTGGCACATATGGATTGAGCGGGTAATGCCGGTGATGTTGTGTGGCTTCATCCCTGAGGATGAATGGCTAGTACTAGCAGAACTCAGCTATTTCTTTCGTGTTCTTTGT